>NC_133619.1:366012220-366232220 GCF_048593235.1 Sminthopsis crassicaudata | reverse complement strand
TTTGTATTATTTTCTAATTTTTTTTCACATGGTACCTCTTGTTTCCTTAATTTGACTACAAAATCTTTGTGATCTGAAATTGTATCTTATGCATCTTCTATATATCCCTACAATGCCAGGAACAGAGCAAAGATTTGTTGATTGATTGTTGACAATTTAATTTCACTTGCATCTAATCCAGAGGTGAATGGATGAATGTTAAAAAACAAATAAACAAACAAACAAACAAAAAAAAAAACTAGCTCTCTAGGGAAAAAAATGCATTCAGGGCACACTTTTAAATTTAATCTGTATTAATTTTTTTTGCCCTAATTTGTAGCATTTGTCAATTTCTGAGATGTAAATGCTGAAAATTTAACAACCATCTCTTGTGAGCCAGTTTGAATTGGTTCCAGCATATCCTTAAAATTACAAGAAATGTATTTCTCTTTCCTTTACATTTCCCCAAAATCACTAGTGCAAGACATATTGTCCACAATAAGACTCAGTAAAAGTTGTAGATTTTTTTTAAATAGTGGGAGGAGTAATCAAAGACAAGACTTGGGATAGGAGCACCAAGGTAATGGTATTAGATAATGGAAAATTCAGAATGGTGCTAGATGAGACAAAGGACCTATCCTAGTTACATCTCTGACTAGTACAAGGCTTCCATAATCTGTCTCCCTGCTATCCCTCCAGCTTTATCTTATTCTGTTCTGCTTCTACACTCACACACTAATTAAAACTATTCTTTCTCTATCCCAACAAGATGATTTATTTATTTTTATCTTCAAGTCTTTTTCAAATTATCTATTCTACCTGGAATGTTTTCTCTCCCTTCTACTGGAATCTAAATCTAACATTCTGGCTTTAGTTGAACTACCAGTCCTTTTCAAAGCCTTCCTTCAGCTACTCTAGGGAACATGAGTCTACCCCTCCCCCTCTAAACTTTCACACCACAATATAAAATCACTTTTTTTGACAAAGATACATGAGCTACCCCTACTGTCATCTAAATATTTCCTCTACGTTAGTTCCTTTTCCACAACTATATAGCAAATTCCTTGAGGGCAGAAGTTTATATATCTTAGGTCTTTTGGTAGGAGTCACATAATATGGTGCTTAATAACTATTTGTCAAAATATGGACAATAGAAGCATAGATTTAATAGCTAGTATCTACATATTGTTTTAGGGTTTTCAAAGCAATTTACAAATATGATCTTATTTTATTTTAACAAATCTGGGAGATAGATGTTGTTATTCCTGTTTTTATAGATGAGAAAACTGAGCGAGACAGAACAGATTTCCCCAAGATCACAAGCTACACAGAGGTGGGATTTGAACTCAGGTCCTGATTACTATGAGTCCAGTTCTATTGATTGAGGTTGAATTTGGAGCTGAAAGGACTTAGAGGACACTACACTAATTCCATCATTTTATAGATAGCAGAGATACTCGTCAATAAGGTTAGGGAGTGGTAAAGTTTAGATTTGGATCCAAATCCTTGGCTCTATTATACCAAATAGCATAGTATAGTCAGAAGACCAGTGAGCCTAACATCAGGACACTTGGGTTCCAATCTCAGTTATGAAACAAAGTACTAGTGTGGTCAGAAGTGAGGCATTTCACTATCTTGGGATTCAGTTTTCTCTAAAGTGAGAGGGTGGCAATAAATGACTGTTTAAAATTCATTCTAGCTCAAAATTCTCTGATTTCTTTGAGTAATTGACTTTAAGTTTCTGAAAATGTTATAAGTCCATGAATAGACAATGAATAGACAGTGTGATGGAGGACTTTACAGATTTTTTTCCCCCCTTAGGAGTCCACAATTTAAATTGCCACCAGTTAGAAGTAAAAAAGATTTAAAAACTGCTTTTCCACCAAGAGTCAGTTGGGAGACCTGCAATTCAAACAATCTGGTTTAAGGTTTTTTTGGGTGTTGGTTTCTTTTTTTTTTTTTTTTTTTTTTTTGTGGATAGAATATTGGATGCCAGACACTGGCTGCTATAATGAGATACACATACTTGTCAGATGCTGAAGTCATTTGGCCTTTGGCCTCAAGCTCACCAGCTCTTCCAGAGCCTGTGAGTTGTGTCCACTATAGTTACACACATGTTCTCCTTTACATTATCTTTCAAAAGGAAGCACAGAATTATAAAGTTTATGGGAAAAAAAAAAAGTTTGAAAAATTGTCTTCAAACCAAAAACGAATGTCAAATGCATGTGTTGATGAACCAAAAACTCTCTTCTGTATTTCTTGGAACATTTTCATGAACATCTAAAAGATAATCTCCTTTCTCATTCTCTTGCCATCTCATTCTCTATTTCTTCTCCTCTTTTACTCTTTCTCCCCTCCTTCCACCCTTCTTTCTTTACACACACACACACACACACACACACACACACACACACACACACACACACACACTCCAATCCCGAGTGAATGAAGAAAGAACATAAATACAAGGATCATAGCTAAGTACATTTGTCAGGCACTGAAAAGATTGTAATTAAATTCACTGGGTATATGTTACAAAGAATGAGAAGCCCAACAGCCAGATCACTTAAAGAGTAGCTGATCATTACCAACACCATAATTACCTATAAACCCAAAGAATGTGAACCAGGCCTCCTCCAACTTGTCTGATATGAGGAAAGTGAGCTCCATAATTATATGCCATATCTGGAGCCAACAGTAAAAAGCATGTGTTGAGGGGAAACTTGCTCAACTGTTGTTATCCTTTGAGGGCAAGCACAGGTCTTTGGACCTGTAACAGGGTACCTCTTGACTGAACTGGAGTTAAAAGTATTTACTTTTACAATATTTATTTACAGTAAAAACTCAAAACTTTGGGGTAGTTTCAAAGAAAACTCAGTCCAAATTAATGATATAAAATTGAATTATGGAAAGAAGTTTTATTATTTCCAAATCAGAAGAAAAGGTCATAGGTTTATAGATAGAAAAAGACATTAAAGGAAACCAACCAAGTTTACCCACTTTGGTTCACAGATGAAGAAAAAAAGTAGGTTATAGAAAAAGTAATCCAAGGACGAATAGGTAATAAATGGAACAGCTGAATTTTGAACTTGGGCCTGTTGGTGTGAAGTTTTATACAATTTCCATTATACTGCATGTCAATCAATAGCTCCATTCCAAATGATCCTGGTAAAATGAGGTAAATTCACGAAGGATCTACAATTTCTAATACTTGGTACTAAAATATACTATATTATTATAATTGTAAAAAAAAAAAGTCTGTTCTTGCTGTTGTTGATTTTAAAGGAGTATTTATGTTGTTAAAGTGTTTTCACATAAAGCCATTAATTAATTTACATAATTTTTACAAGAATCCTAAGAAGCAAGGACAGAAAGGCACCATTCATCCCATATTATAGATGAAAAAAACAAATATTAAGGGAGTCACAATTATTTAGGATAGATAAGTAATGTAATGGATATAGTGCCAGTCTTGAACCAGGAAGACTCATCTTCTTGAGTTCAAATCCAACTTCAGACATTTACTAGCAATGTGATCCTGGACAAGACACAGACCTTTTTGCCTTAGTTTCCTCATCTGTAAAATGAGTTGGAAAAGGAAATGAAAAAACACTTTAATACCTTAGCTAAGACAACCCACATTCTATAATAAGTTCAAAATACATACACATCTTTTGAATATTAAAAATCATACTATTAGAGAGAAGCAAATTTTAAACCTCTCATAGGCATCAATAAAGGATCAATAAATATCCCTTGTTCTTAAGTGAACAAGGGATAAAGACAATTACAAAAATAAAAGATAATTTTGATTTCATGAAATGGGAAGGATTTTACACAAGCTAGATTAATGTGTCTAGGATAAGTAAAGCAAGAAAATGTTTGTATCAGATAACTCTGACAAGGATTCAGTATCTGAGAAATATAGAAAATCAATATATAAAAGATCAAGAGAGATAAAATATGTAAGGAATTTTGCAAATCTCAAAATACTATATAAATTCTGGTTATTATTATTATACATGAAATATATATGTAATACATCCCTCCCATATGTTCCATATCCATTCCTCAGGCTACATATTTTTAATCTTCAAAACGCTATACTTAGAGTTTATTTTAACCAGCTTTCACTTATATTTAAATATTAAAGACCATTCTAGAAAGCAATTTAGAATTAATTATGCAAGAAAACTAAACACAGACTAATATAAAATTATTTATTAACTATCTCTTGTATTCAAGGAAATGTACTATATATTGAGGATCACTAACTGAAGCTTACATTTTACTGGGGGAGGGAGACAGTTATGGGGAACAGCCAATAGGGTCAATTTGGCTGGAACATATACTCACTGAATTGAAATAATGTAAAATAAGCTGGGAAAGGTAGACTGGAGCCAGATAATGAAGGGCTTGGATGCCAAGCTGAAGTATTTGTATTTTATCCTACAGGCAATAGGGATCTGGAGATTCTCAAGAAGAAAAGTCAATAATCTCTTCATACCCTTTGACCCAATGATCCTCCTTCTCCTCCTTATCATCATCAATATCTAAGCACTTTAAGGTTTACAAAGTACTTAATATACATTATCCTGTTTGATCCACTTCTAGGCATGTACTGCAAGGAGATCAAATGGAGAAAGGTTCCAAATATTCAAAAAAATTTATAGCAGCACTTTTTTGAGGTTGTAAATTTTATATACACACACACACAGAGGAACAGTGGGTGCTCAGCCCATTACTTGGAAAGTATTTAAACAAATTATGGTATATGAATAAATGAAATTCTACTGAGCCCCCCCCTACCAAATAAAGGAGATAAAGAATTTAGAAAAGCACAAAAAAAAAATTTTAATGAACTGATACATGGTAAAAAACAAAAAACAAAAAACAAGCAAACAAAAAAAACAGTTCTACATGAACAGTGACTACAATAATATAAATGAAATTAGTAGCCAAAAATGGAATTCTGAGTAATTGTAATCATTCTAAGAACAGATGATGGGACATAATCCTTTCCTTATTATAGAAAGGTGTGGAACTTCTAGGAAAAGAATTTTGCATATGATTTCAAAAGTCCTATCTTAGCTACTGATACTTACTTTCCTTTGTTATCCTCCCTCATCAAATATATATACATGAATATGTGTACATATACTTGCATGTGTGTGTGTGTGTGTGTGTGTGTGTATATATATATATATATATATATACACATATATATATATAATTTGGGGAGGATGATGTGGGAGAAAGGTAAGGAAATAATTGTTGTATTTTAAAAAGTAAAAAATAAAAGATTATGGAAAATTAGGGAAGTAGCCTAAAAAGTATGATTTTCCTTGGGCCACAAAGCCCCCTAGGAATGATTCTATCTGAGACAGGTATCTAAATTCCCACTATCATTCTTGGATCCAGTATTCTGAGACTTGGGTGGAGTAACTTATTAAACAAGATTAATTTATTTGGTTAATGATAATAATGACTTATTTTTATGTGGATGGAGTATTCAGAGAGGACTAGCACTTCTGGTGTGAGGACTTGCTGAGCCCTTTTCAGGATGCTTATCCACCTTTGGTATCTGCCTGATAAATCTCAATTGTGGCTTCAAGAAACTATATGTGGCATACACGGTGGCCACACTCCTAGTAAACCATCTTGGCAGATGTGCTAAGAGTTTGAGGTTTATTGATTGGTCTCAAACCTATTGATGAGTTATTGGGGTTTCTAATCCAACTGTCAAGCATTCAAATTCTACTGTTTAGAATTCAATTTCAATGAACTGGCCACATAAACTGGCCACATTGTTCAAATACCAAATATAAGTCTGCCTAAAAAATTATTTTCTAGAGAACTCACATGAGGCAAGTGTGCCTTCAGAATTTTTTTTTTGTTTGTCAAAAAATATCCAGAAAGAAAGAGCCAAACAGAGCAACTTGTACTTCCAAATTGGATGTCAGAAGATGTGCTAGAAGGATATTCTCAAGGTCTCTGTAAGACTCAGATTCAAAAAAGGGAGAATGAAGTTGAAGTTACAAATATGCAAACTTAGGTGTAATGTAACCAGAAGCATTATTACAATCATAGCTCTCCAAAAGTTGAACTTCCAAAAAGGTTCTTTCTTTTTATCTATCTATGTATCTATCTAGTCATCCATCCACCTAACTAGCTAATTGTTCATTAAAATGATTCATTAAACATTCAAATTTTTTGCCTCCTTATTCTTCAAACAAAGGCTAGTCAACTATTTGTTGTATACTTTGTAAACGGTGTCTAAGGTCTTAAAGGCAACTTGAAAGGTGGTCTAGATAATCTGGTATTTGGTCTCCTATGATTCTCTCATATTGTGTTTCAAAGACAAAAATGATTCTTGGTTCATCCATAATTGATAATTGTACTCATCATTTCTGCTTTCTATGAAAAATACAACTTCAATTCAGCAAATTCAAATCAACAAATGTTTATTAAATGCCTTCTTTACCCATTGGCCCTGTGCCATGTATGAAAGAGAGACAAAGCTAAAGATTTGGTCTAGCCTTCAGAGGTAAGACAGTCTATTTAGAATGTTATTTATACTCAAATAATAATATATAATATATAAAAATGTGTGAAACAGATACTTGAAATCCAAAGGGGGAAATTCCCTCATTTAACCAATATTTATTGAGCACCTACTTGACACTGATAAAATAAGGACAGACCATATCACTCTCTTGTTCAAAAACTTTTAGCATCTCCTTAAGATGTCTCTAAGATAAATATGTATTTCTTTGTTTAGCATTTAAAGTCCTAGACTCAAGCAACCCCCTCCAGAATGATTTTGTGATATTCTTCCTTACACGTTTTATATTTTAATCAAAATAGTCCACTTGCTCTATTCACAAGGCATTAGTTCTCTCCCCCCTATATCTTTTCACAGATTATTCCCATACTTGGAATATTCTCTGTCCTCACTCCCATGTCTTGAAATTTCGAATTGCCTTTAAGACCACATAGGTGATGCAGTAGATAGAGCATTAGGCCTGCAGTCAGGATAAATCAAATTCAAAACTGAACTCAGACACTTACTAGCTATATAATCCTGGCCACTCATTTAATTTCTGTTTGCCTTAGTTTCCTCATCTGTAAAATGCAGATAATAATAGCATCTGCCTCCTGGGGTTGTTATGAGGATCTAATAAGATTTTTTTTTCCGTGTGTGTGTGTGTCTGTGTGTGTGTGTGTGTGTGTGTGTGTGTGTGTGTGTGTGTGTGTATGTGTATATAATTACAAAGTGCCTAACCACAGTAACTGGAACATAGTGCTATATAAAGGATAGCTATTATATTATTGATGGCAGAATTTACCAATTTACCAGGTGTGTAGGGTAAAAGAGAGTGTGGAGTTGATAAAAGGTCTTTGAGCTGAGTTGAATTGAATTAAATTGAATCAAATTGAATTTAAGTCCCAGGTACTATGCTGGGCCTGTGGAGGATACAAAGTTGAATTAGACTGTCCCTCCCCTTGATGAGTTTGAAGCCAACATGAAAATTTAATCCAGCCAGCAAGGCAACTTGTCAAGATTTTGTCTTTTGACAAGCTGATCCCTTTAAGGAACAAGAGGGGGCATGGTTGACACAGACACACCAGCTGTTAAAAAGAAATCTGGGCTGGACTATAAATTGTGTGCCATCCCTGACCAGCCCAAGCTCTCAAATAGGAATTGTTCCTCCTGATTTAGAGCCCAGCTTGTTCTTGGCTCTTTTTGTCTTCTTGGCGACTCTCCCAATTGACCAGTCACTCTTTCTGACTCAGCCTTGGCATTTCTGTCTGCTGTGCTAGCCATTAACCCTTAGTCATCTAACTTTGACAGAAGGACTATAGCAGCACAGGAGGGCTATAGACAACATTAGACTAGTGTCAGTAGATCTCAGTTCTACTTTCAGCTCTGCCACTAAAGATCTTGAACTAGTCAATTTATCAGTAGAGACCTCATTTTTACCCTTCTATAAATTGGGGAAAATCATCGCTTCCCAGCTTTCTCACAGGAATTCTATGGGAATCAAATAAGATAAAGGTGTGAAGGAACTCTGTCAATTATATTATGTAAATTAAAAGTATTATTGGGGTTACCAATAAGCCATACGATATCTTGGAGCAACTCACAGAGATTGCAGCAGTCCTGATGTTTTTTAAATCAATATATGACCTGAATCTAGAGGTGAAGAGTTTATTGAATCACTAGTCAATGATTCTTTCAACTCTGAAGCTGTTGTGTTCAGTGAATTAGAACACTAATCTCTCCATACCTTAGTCGACGGTCTTCATGATTTTTTGTGGCCAAAAATATTCATCACCTGCTGGTTAACCTTCTGGCAATAACCTCTTAACTTAGCTAGGCTGGTTCTTGGACAACAAACAGTCTGTTGCTGGGCTCAAACTTGTAAAGTTTCCAACTTGGAGATTGTGCTTTTCTGGCATAACCTTTATTGGAATCATCCAAGGCTACCTCCATATCATGAGAAGTGTCGATGTATGACTTCACTGGAAATCTCTAATTTTTTTAGACTGATTTCACATTTATTCACCTTAGACGATCTACATTTCAATCAAACTGGTTTACTTGCTGCTACTTTCTACCTCTCCTTTTGAATAGGTTCTCCCCTCCTCCTCCATGACTGGAATGCTCTTTCTTTAACTCTGCCTCTTGGGATCCATAGCTCCATTCAACTATGCTTTGTACACCAGGCATTTTCTGATGTCTGTAGTTAGTTAGTAGTCTCCTATTATTTCTATCCCCTAGTGTTATGGGCCAGAACTCTGAACTTGAAACAAATGATTCTTACAAGTTACTAAGTAAGTGGAATTGATAGAAACAATAATTATCTAATTTAGCATGGTTGGTATGATTGATTTAATCCTATAAGGAGATGTTATGGGCCAGAACTTGAAACAAGGTACTAAGTGGAAGTGAGGAGACAATGGTTAAACCTAGTTTAGCATTGATTTAATCCTACAACATATAATGGTTTCCTAGTAATATAATGATTGGTTTGTACTCAGTGTGGAGCATATAAGCTAGAAACTTCAGCCAGGGAGATTCAGAGACATTCAGAGAAAAGGCAAAGGACTGGTGGCAGGAGCTCAAACTCTCAGAACCAAGGAGAAAGATAGGCCTCTAAGAAAGCTAACTGAGCCCCAGGAAAGGAGACAAGACTTTGAAAGAGACAATAAAGGATTTGGATTATTGAACGAAACAAAGGCTGCTCCCAGAGACCCCAAGAAAACCTCAACAGAGAACATTACATTTTAGAGAGAACATTACAACCTAGTAGATAATTCCCTCAATTCCAGAGATATCATGTTCACTAACCCATCTCTTTGCTCCATCCCTATCAAATTATTTTGTGTTTATTTATTGGTAAAGTAATCTTGTTACCCTTCCTTTCCTCCAGGGGGCAGGGACTAGAAACTGTGATACTAAACATGGGCTCTATTACCTTTTAGTTTTTTTTTATTCACATTTTAATAACTATTCCGATGTATTTTTATAATACTTTGTAAATGTAAAGACATTTTTGAGGAAGTTTTTATAGATTTAACTATATTGCCAAATGGGTCCATGACAAAAAAATGGTTAAGAATCCACGGACTAGATGAATGAAGGGCACTTCCAACTCTACTTCAATAGTCCTGTGGTCTCTGTACTAATTCTGAGAGGCATCAAAGATGGACTTGTCATTCAAATAGTCAACCCCATGAACTGGAAACTTAATACCATATTGGAAACACAAAGAAGATGAAATTGGTCCTCATAAGGCTGGTAATCAATACTTCTTTAGTTCATTTCCATTGTTAAAAAAAAAAAAAAATCTAGGATAAAGTCTTGACGCCAGGCAGGCTGAACGGAGACCAGTCTGATTTGAGAAAGGACAAGAGTTGGAGGAGATTCAGAGCTCCCAAGAAATCTGCACACAGAGGAAAAGATTTTACAGATCTCCTCCCAAAGAAGGATTATAATTGAGCAGACGACCAGACCCTCACAATTCAAGAACATTACAAATTGGTGCCCAAAGTGGGGCAAGGACTTATGCTTATCCTGACAAGGACTTATTCTGAGCCATTCAGAGGAGCTAGACCAGACCATCGCAGTACACATAGTAAACATTTAATAAAGATAAAGACTTTATCCCAGAGTCGATTCTCTCAGACTCAATGCTGCCCTTCTTTTATCCTCCCAGAGAATGGGCATGGGATAACACAAGGGCTTCTGGAAAACATTACTTCAACCAATGAACTTGCTCCTCTTAGAATTCCTAAGGTATAAACTCCCTTTAAAGGCCCGAACCAAAGGTCTGAGCCAGAGAACTGTCAAGTCAACCTGAATTCTCACCTTGTCACTGTCCAGACAACCTGAATTCTCACCTGGTAATCCTAACATGTACAGCATTTATTGGGCAATGAAGATAATGGATGAAAACTGCATACTACTAAAAGTAAAATTCTACTCTCCTGGAAAATGAAGTGATTAGCCTCAATGATATTTAACTTCCCTTTTGGCTTCAATAACAGTACCTAGGTGGCCTATAGGGTAAAAGCATTAGATTTGGCACCAGGGAGACTTGAACTGGGCCTTGAATGATTTGAATAGGATATCAGGGGAGGAGGGAGCTTGGGAGGCATGATATTCATAGACATGGACAAACCAATTTGGAAGAGAAGTGGATTGGGATGAAAGATAATATAATGAGATCCCTGATGCACATCACAATCCATCCTTGTCTGCTCAAAATCTAAAGGTGTAGGATGGGATTTGTACTCCCCAATTGAGACTCTAACACTGGTTCTGCCCTCCTAGGGTCTCATGCTGCAACCATGAGGAGATTCTAGGGAAGGGGAAAGAAGTATACTTTCACCCAGTGACTCCTAAACAGTTAGGTTTATATGTCCTGAGAAATTTACATTGCTCATTTTAGAAAGATAAAAAATTTACTTAGAGAATTTACTTAGCCAGCTGAAGGATGGTAAATTTGAGGGGAGGAAGTATTGGAGGCTAAAGATAGATGTGCTCCTGTTGTAGCCAAATTTCATGATTGGCTATCTCAACAAAGGTGAGATAAGACTTATTTTTTATCTCACTTTTGACTTCAGGCAATAGGTGGTCAAGGAGTCCTATTTCCACTTTAGTCTGATCTAGAGAATAACTAGACTAGAGACAGTGATTTGCTTAGTCTCAGAATAATATGGCCTATCTTTAGATTTATGACAGTAAATAATCATTCTAAAAATTATTTGGAGGAAACACATGAAAAATATGTTTGCAAAGAAGAAGCAACAGGGTTGCCAGTCTATAATTTTATCTTAAAAGAAGTTACCATTTTGTGGTCATCCTTTAATACAAAGGACAATGATTAATATTGCAAAAAAGAAAAATCAACTTGGAAGTAGTTTCTCTTGACCTCTAGGGTCAGGTAATCAATTCTGCTATTTAGACTCTATAAGTTTCCTCCCTAATGTCTCATCAACAAAAAGCTTCTTATATGCTTCTATATCTCCTCTCTTAATCCCTATTCCTAATACCTAGTATGATGGGTGATACATATATTCTTTTTTTTTAATTTAATGTGATACATATATTCTTAATAAATATGTAACTAATTGGTTGGTTGATTAATTTTATTTTGCTTTTAATTTGTGGAATGAAACATGCATTTCCATAGCATTGTACAATAAAAAAAAAAAAGATGGTTTTAAATGAAGCTGCAAATCTACTATGTACAACTTGCTATTCCTTTCAAACACATAAAAAATACCATATAAATTTATTTTTCTTCTTTTTTTCTCCCCTTTTACCCTAAAGATGGCTACTATTACACATATATAGGTATATGTAAGGAAAAATTTTCTATGCATACTTCTATTTAACATATAAATAGTATTTTTCTTCTTTTTAAATTAACAGGTATTTGTAGTAGACAAAATAACTTATTAAGTCATCCTTAAAACAATATTGCTATTACTACATACAATGTTCTCTTGGTTCTGCCCATTTCATTTTTCTATATTCCATTCAAGTCTTTCTGTTTTTCTAAAATCATTGAACTCATCATTTCTTACAGCACAGTAACATTCCATCACAAGACCTTTATCTACAAACCCCCCCCAATTTTTTCCTTTCCTTCTAATCTTAGCTATATTTGTTTTATTTATATAAAACCTTTCCAATTTAATGTCATCAAAATTATCCATTTTATCCTAATTTTACTCTCTATCTCTTGTTAATCCATAAATTGTTCACCTATTCATAATTCTGATAATATAGCACCAAATTTTTGAATCTTAAGAGCAATATAAAAGCATTTTTATTTTGTTATTTAGCATTTGGCAATGCAGGGTAGGAAATGAAATAATGTTTTTGCAGGACTGATGCTGAATGGCTTCCATGGGACTGAATGAAATTTTCATTTGTGGATTGGGGAAGATGAGCGTCCAGGAAGTCCATGAGCATGTTAGGAACAGTATCATCTTAAGAACCATAGGAAAAGAAACCCAGAAATATAGGTAGGTGGAAGCAGTAGTATCATTTCCTTCCTTATGGAAAGTAAGCTAGGTTTTTTTTTTTTTTTTTTTTTTTTTTTTAAATTTTCTTTTTCATTAAAAGATTCTGCAGCCAACTTTGAAACTTTTTGGATCAAGGGACCAAAGGTTTATTTCCGGGTCACAAGCACAAAACAGATGCTTATCTAGGGAATCACTGTGGGTAATTTAGAAAAATAGAACTTCATATCGAGGTGTTCCTGATACATATCCTAAGTTAAATGTTGAGTGATCTCACTGTATTCCAGTGTTAGACATAAACTACCATAAAATTGGTCTGTGTCAGGTATAATCTGTTCTACAAAGAAGAGATGAGAAAATGGACCTTCTTCCCTTAGCACAAAATGAGAGCCTGTGGACATGTAATATTACATATACTGTCAGATTCTATAACTGTAATGGTCATCTTAACATTCTCTGCCTCTGTGAATCTATCTCTGTCTCTATCTGTTGCTCTTTTCTCTCTCTCATCTTCCCTCACTCTCTACTCTCTCTTTTCCTCTCTTCTTCACTTCCTTCTCTTTCTCTAGTGTCTCTTCCCCTTTCTTTCTCTTTCTTTTCCTTCCTCTCTTCTTATCTATTATATTTCTCCTTGTTGTCCCATGTTCTCTTTGTGTGGTCTTCTGGTCTGGATCTCTCTCTTCCTTGCTACAAGGGATGGCTATGTGGATGAGTGAGGGATATAGTCACAAATGGAGGTGTTATAAAAACAAAAGCTAACAATAAATGTTCTGCTGTAGGTGAATATAAGTATTTATATTTGATTCCTGGTTGCAGGAGAAGGGTTCTTAAGCAGGAATCTTTGAAAATTATTTTTAAAAATATGTTAATAACTGTATTTTAATATTTGGCTTCTTTTGTAATTCTATGTATTTTCTATTTAAGAACATTTTTTTCTTAGAATGGGCTCATCGTAAGCATCATCAGATCACCAAAAGTGTTCATTACACACACACACACACACACACACACACACACACACACACAAAATACATTAAAATCCTTGCTCTAGGAACTCTAGGTGGCCTGGTCCAACCTTCCATCTTCCTCAGAATCTTTTCAGGCAGAGACCCCTTAAATCTTCCTTGCTGTTTATGGATGACTGAGGGATGGATGGAGAAGGCAAATGCATGAGCATCTAGAAACTCTGCCTAATATTCTTGAGATCACATAATTGCCACCACCATCACCTTCAGTAATTTTTGAGGAGAAAGGTCATTGCATCTCTAAAATAACTATGAATTGTATTTGTACAATACTTTAAGGTATTCATATCTTTTCCCCAACAAAACCCCTTATAGTCGACTATAAGGTTATAGATTTAGAACTAGAAAGGAACCTTAGACATCATCTCTTTTTACAGAGGAGGAAACAGAGACTGAGAGAAGTTAACTTGTTTGGAATAATATTAAGTATCTGAGACAGAATTTGGACTTGTCTTTCTGACCCCAAACTGATTTCCATTCACTGCATCATCTAGTTGCCTCTTGCTAGCCCCTTGTGATTCTGGTTTTAACTTCAAATGACTCATATTTTTGTCTATTTATCTGTTGTTGTTTAGTCAGATCCAACTCTTCATGACCCTGTATGGGATTTTTCTTGGCAAAGATATTGCAGTAATTTGACATTTCTTTCTTTACTGGACTAGGGCAAATAGGTTAAATGACTTGCCCAGGCTCACAGAGCTAAGTTCCTGAGGCCAAATTTGAATCTCCCTGACTGCAAGTCCAGCAATCTATTCACTGAGTCATCTGGCTGGCCGTTCCTTATCTTACTTTACGCAATCATTATTATTATTCTATTATTAATTTATAGATTAGGAAACTATTTTACCCAAAGTCCTCCACCCCTATTATGTATCAAAGCTGAGGCATACCCTGACTCCAAGTTCCTTAGTTCAATTCTCAATAATGGAACAATTAAAAACTCCTTCCCAAAGTCTGCTCCATTATCACTGGGTTCCCATCTAAGCAGCCCCACACTTGGCAGAATTCATATCCCTTACCAAACATTTGGGTCTCCCAGAGGCATTTGGGAAGTGACTCAGTGCTGTCACCAAGCCCTCTGGGGAGTTAGGATTCTTCTGCACTTCTCAAAAAGCTCTGAAGTGCCACTGACCTTTTCACAGACTGGGAAATGTGTTTCCAGCATGTGGACTCAGGACAGCTGAAAGAAGGGGAGGGATTATATTACTTTCAAACAAGCAGGCCTGCTTTTCTGAGTCTCAACTACTTCAGGGGCTGTTCTCCAGACTTATTTTCAAGTGGCTATTAAAACAAACAAACAAAAGGTTAGCTGTGTTTGCCAAAGACACATAGACCCTGATTCCCAAGAACATTAGGCATTTGAATTAGAACAGGTCTCTGCATTCTTTGTGGACAAGGGGGGGGCAGGAAGTTTGCAAGTGGTCTACAGTCTCACTAAGGCCACAGACTGAAATGCTATCCCCCAAAAGTTTCAGTAGGGCTGAGGTACAAACCCCCTTTTGCCCCCATATTGATTACAGTTCTAAGTGGCTTTTAACCAAATCCTCTGCTTACCCTGAAAGGCATCTCCAGGGATCCTGAGTAGCAAAATGATGACTCAGAAGATGGTAACCAAATCATCTGCTTCAAATTGTCTGTGTGCATATTTTGCCTGTTACTGTGTGAAATTGGGATTGCAGGGCACCAAATGTGAGAAAATGAAAAAAAAAAATGCAGGGGGATGGAGGGGAAGTGTAGAGAATGTACACCTTCTTAATTTCTCCAGTGCCTGGAGTGTAATGGGTTCTAGGAAATTCCCATTTTCTTCTGAATATGGAGACTGTACAAAAAGCCACCTGAAGAGCTGGTTTTTCCTTCCCCCCTTTGCACAATGTTCTTTCTGCCTTGCCATTTGGAAAGAATGTGTTGAACAGATCAACTTTTCCCAAACAGCTCTGCTGAAATCTGAACATTGTGAGTCCTTCTCCTCGCTGACTTGTGAAAGAGATCTCTCTATATTCATTTGGGCTTCATTCGTGTGTCACATGATACTGATACATTCCAAGGGCTAAGATACAAGATTACTACTTAACCATAGAACAAACCAACAGGAATTTTAATCAAGACAATATCCAATAATGAATAAAGATGGAATGTTTTTGGAGGGGTTCCAGAATACACATTTGGGAATTTTTAATCTTGATCGTCTTTGAATATAGCAAAAAATATTTTAAACTTTTCCAACCATGTTTTCCAGACTGAATCCAGCAACTAGCTACTATCTAAGGTATTAAAGCATTTCATCTGCACAGACATTGAATATTCCAAATCTAGAGCTATAATTGATACCAGATTAAGAATCAGTGACCTAGTTTCTTTAAAGAACAATGCTTAATTTGAAAGATGTTATGATATTGAAGATGACAAGAAATCAAGAGATCAATGATCAATATGTGAGGAAATGTGATCATCCTTTTAGATGATTTTTTCTTGCACTTAATAGTACTCTTTTTCCAATTCCAATTTTCACCTTTCCTTTTTGTAGGATTTTTAGTTCCAAATTTTTCTCTCTCTTTCCTTCACCCTCCCCCCCAACCCCACCCCAAGACAGCAAGTAATCTGATATAGGCTATACATGTACAATTATGTCAAACATATTTCCACATTAGTCATGTTGAAAAAGAAGAATCGGGGAAAAAAAAAAGGAAAACTACACATACACAAACCAACAAACAAAAAGTGAAAATTATATATTTCCATCTGCATTCAGACTCATAGTTCTTTCAGTTTGGATGTGGAGAGCATTTTCCATCATGAGTTATTTAGAATTGTCTTGGATCATTGTCTTGCTAAGAACAGCGAAGTCTATGATAATTTTATGTGATTTCTTTATTTGAAAGTCAGCTACTATTTTTACTTCTACAATTCCATTTCATTTCAATTTAAAATAATATTAATAAGTAACACTTGCATGATACTTAGAATGTAAGCTTTTTGTAAGTAGAGATCATGTCATTTTTAATGTATATTCCCAGTGGCTGACCCAGAGTAAGCACTTAAATGTTTTTAATTGATTGACTTGATGATTATAGAGAACTTTGCATTCTTTATCTCTTTTAATTTTTATAGCAATACTATACAGGTGGAAGCTAGGGTATTACCTTCCCCATTTTTTTGAAGGCACGAAAACTAAAACAAAAAAGATTAAGCAACTTTTCCAAATCTTATTGAATTAGTATGCATGCAAGTCAAGACTCAGATTCAGATTTTCTGATTTCTAATCCAACACTTTTGTTTTGTTTTGTTTTGTTTTTTGTTTTTTTTGCTATATAGGAAGATAGCTAGGTAGTAAAGGGGATAGAGCACTGGAACTGAAACCAGTATCACCTGAGTTTAAATCCAGTCTCAGACACTTCTTAGCTGTGTGATCCTGGGCAAACTTCTTAATTTCTGCTCTGTCTCAGTTTCCTCACTTGTAAAATGTCCTAATAGTATCTACTTTCCAGCATAGTTGAGAGGATGGAATAAAATAATATTTGTAAAGCATTTGGCACAGCACCTTCCTCATAGGTGCTAATAAGGGCTTGTTTCCAACTTTCCTTCCTCCTTCCCTCCCTCTTTTCCTAACTTCTGTCTTCTTCCCTCCCTCCCTTCCTTCTTTCCTCTCTTTCTACATTATTTTCTTCCTACCTTTCTTCTTTCCTCCCTCTCCCTCCCTCCCTTCCTTCCTTTCTTTGTTCTCCCTTCCATTCTTTCTTCCTCCTTCCCTCCCTCCCTCTCTTCCTCCTTCCCTTCCTCCCTCTTTTCTTCCTTTCTTCCTTCCTTCCTTCCCTCCCTCTCTCCGATCTTTCCTTTCTTTCTTCCCTCCCTTTCTTCCTTCCTTTTTTCCTTCCTTTTTTTCTTTTAACTTCCTGCTTCTGAAGGCTTTCTATTCCTTTGATTCTTAGAGGTCTTTTGAAACTAACATCAAATGTAAAAGATACTTATACAAATCTATACTTGGATACAAATTTTTTTAGACAAATAGGTGGCTCTGAATTCAGAAGTCAGGAAGACTTAAATTCAAATCTTTCCTCGGATGCTTACTAATTTGTCTTCCTGAGCCAGTCATTTCACCTCTCTGTATCAGTTTTTTTGTCTATGAAGAATTGTCTATGAGGATAAAAATAGCTTTTTAAAAAAAATTGAAAAATAACTTAAAGAAGTTGTTGTGAGAATCAAATGATACAACAGATGTAAAGTGTTCCACAAAACTTAAATCTCCATATAAAAGTATTATTATTATCATTATTATCCCAATCATCTTTACATTGTTTACTAAGTGAAAAAAAATTCCAACAGGTTTTTTCCTCCAACACTCATCTTTATTATGAGGACAGTGGTCTAGCTGAAATGTGGTGACCAAAAGCTCTACTACAGACTTCATAATCTCCTAATTTTATCATGTAAAGGTTCCACAAAGCTGCTATAAAAGGTGAAGCATTGATCTTTGGGAGAAAAAAAAAAGTTGGAGATTTCTAGAAGGAAGATGCTAAAAGCCAAACAGATAAAATATGACATATGACAGTCTAGAGAAGGTATTTTGAAACAATGTGCTATAGATCAAAATCTGCATTTTTCTTATTTTTGTCTCCACACACTTACTAAACCTGTATTTCTGCTGATGAGTGAAATTCTATCTCTTCAGGGATCACAGGACCCTAAATTAATATATCATTCAGTGGATTAAAAATGTTACTTTTGCATGATTAAAAGTGTGGTTGCACCATTTCACTAGAAGGAATAAGTACCGTAGTCATTTAAAGTAAATTGAGACTAAACAACTAAAATGAGAAAAATGGCCTGTGCAATTGTCCACCTAGCTAATAGTCTCAATATCATATCCAATGGGGAAATTAGTAGTGAAATTGGAATTGGGGGTTTCTCCAAATGCTGAGCTTTCAAAATACAATGGCTATTTATTGGTAGGAATATCTCACTTAGTTGGCCATTCTTTCGAACAAGAGTGGGAATGTGAGGGTGTTGCTTGGAAGTTTCTTTTTCAGTTGATTAGTGTTTGTCCATTGGAGTTTCTGCTATTACTACTGCTACTACCACCACCACCATCATTACTACTACATAAAGTAGTTCCACTGGCCTGGAATATTTACCTAACTTTATCTGGATGTCCTAGCCAACCACTTGAGATATTATCTGTGTATAGTGAAAGTTAAAAAGCCAGATAACCATAAGTAATAAAACAAAGTCATCAGAGAAAGGAATTTATAGTACACCCAAAGCAGAGAAGCAGCTAATAGAGTTATATATTTTTTAAGGGTAGACACAATCACGTGTGCCCAATATAAAGCAGAAGGTTCCTAATGATTGAAAAAAGAGGGGGGGAGATTCTATTTGGTAGTAGCTTCATGAACTTTGGCTGAACTTTCCTATTTGGCAGGCTGCAGTAAGGACAGTCTAAGATGAGGCATTAAAGCTTGCATCTGAGAAGCTGACATCAAGCAGACAGCAAGACATGATATCTTATTTTCCTGAGCTATGCTGACACAAATTGAACTCCCCTTATTATTTTCTTATGCCAATAAAGTTGCACTTGGAATTTAAGCATTTTGCGTGCAGATGTCGAGGGCTGGGTTGGTTTAATTTAAATAATTTGCAGATTGTTTTAGTAGCACTCAAAAGACCAAGATCCATTCTGCAGCTGAGTTCAATTTTATGAGTTCTGATTTCTGATCTTCTGCAAGGTAAATTTGGGGCATTTAAAAACCCGAGAGCCCTGAGGACACGTGGCTGGCTTTGTTAATTGGCAAGGAAAATTGAGAGGGCTGAAGGTTGGTCTTTAAGCTGCTCAACTGATTCCCCACATTAGAAAATATAAACTATCTTGAGCAGGATTTCCACGCTGGGAAAAGTGAGAGGGAAAGAAACCAAGACAGCGAGAGTGCCATGATTCTCATTTCCATTTTGTTTAATTTTGTTTAAAGTAACAATAATATAAAATCAAAAGTAATTAAGGTTGACTTGCTACAAAATAGTTGCTCCCCTTCTTTTTTGGCACTGGCATCGTCTGGCTTCCAATTATTTTGGGCACTAGTAATTATGCATTTAAGCTGTTTACGTAACGCCCTTCCTCTACGATCTTATTTCTTTCATTCATGTTTACATACTAGTTTTTCTAAGGATTATATTTGACCTCTATGTATCTCAGACATCATTATGTGATTGCAGTCCCACTTAGAAAGGAGTTAATAGCCCTCAATTCCAAGTGTATTATGTGTTTGCCTGGTTAAGCAGTATATACTCAAACACAGTGCAAGTTAATGTTTTGGAGAAGAAAGTAAAATGTCAGTTTACATTATAAACCCCCCTGGGGTGAATGGGGAAAATTCATAAAGGACTCAAAAAAAAAAAGTGGTACTTTATAAAGAAATGTACTTCATGTAATTTATGACCAAATAGTCAGAGATGATTTTTTTCCCCTTTTGGGTTCTCTCTCTCTCTCTCTCTCTCTCTCTCTCTCTCTCTCTCTCTCTCTCTCTCTCTGTACGTGTATATATGTGCATATAAAATTCTTAATAATGGTCTGGGGAAAAAATGTTCTTTCCAATTTGGGCAATGACTGAAACTGTTTGTGCTTGATTCCAAGGTCACCCGTAGAGGACTGGGAAGCCATGGGGTCAGTATGTGGGTGTGGTCAAGACATTCAGTCTCCAGAACAGCACCCTATCCTTGCCCCCAAAAAAGGTAGGGAGGGGGATTTTAACTTCAGGAAAGAAGTGAACAGGGTTATGACTGCTCAGCCATTCTCCCCAGAGGCAGGAGATCTCTTGCCTCTTTACCCCAAAGCAGTCATTTCAGTGGTGATTTGTTAGGTTGGAAGAGATGAAGATGTGCAATCAGAGTTGAAAGTTATGAGTTGTTATTCCAGGAAATGTTTTTTTTTTTTTTTTTCATGATGAACAAAATAAGTAGAATTCCCACAAAAGCTCTTCTTAAAAAATGAAAAGGAAAAAAGAAAAAAGAAAAAAAACCTAAAACACGGCAGTTTTTTTTCCCCCTCTTTGGCTCCTGTACTGGAAGCTTTCAGGCACTATCCTTTGGGCAGAATACTGTGTGACCTATTTTCAAATATAGCTGAAATGTTGATGGTGGGAATAAGAGCTTCTCATAGAATGTTAAAGCAGGAATGAGTCAAACAATGCATAAGCATTTGTTAAGTACTTATCATAGGCCAGGCATTATCTAGGTGCTGGGAATGTAAATACAAAGAATAAAGGAATTCTTACTCTCAAGGAGACATATTTCTGAAATGTATCTCAGAGATAATTTAGTCCCCATTAGTTTTACTGATGAAGAACCTGGGGTCCAGAAAGATCAATAAATTTTCCTGGAGGTCAGCTCTAAGATTAGACCCAGGTTTTTTGATCCAAAATCTAGTGCTCTTTCCATAATACAGCACTCACTCAAAATTGGAATTTCATAAACTGAGTGTCCTAGGATGTATTTTTAAACCACCACCCCTTGAAGCCTATTTTGCTGAAAGTAAAATCTAGAATACTATTACAAATGTGAATTATTCTGGGAATTTTGACTCCAGCTGAGCTAATCCTCAGAATGCCAAGAACTGAATGAACAGCTCAAAACTCAAGAAATGGTTGATTCTTTCTTACCCAGTAAACTTCCCAAATCAATAAGCATCTGCCCTCTAAGCATCTTCTCCAATACCCATTTTACTCATACATGACTGCCATATAGGCATACATTTTTCCAGAAACATTCCATAGCAAAAGGAGACCGAGAAAAAAAAATTAAATCTCTCTCTTTGTTTCTCAGTGTAGTACATAGCCTATCCAACTTAATTCAATGCAATGAATATTTATTAAGCTCTTATTGTGCCCAAGGCACTATGTCATTCTGAGGGAATACAAAAAAATTATGAAGAAGAAGGATGTCTGGACTTGGATATAAAAAGACTTGAGTTCAAACCCCATCTAGTATTATAACTCTAGGAGATCATTTAGTTTCCTTGAGCCTCATTTTCCTCATCTGTAAAATGAGGGAACTTGACTAGATGGTCTCTGAGGTCCTTTTCAGCTCTAGATATATAGTCTATGATGATGTTAAACAATCCCCATCCCCAAGGAATTTACATTCCACTGGAGAGATGGCTTTGAAATAAGCAAATATGCAGAGCCAAAATGATGGACTAAAGACAAGAACTTGCTTGATCCCTCCTCCAAGTCCCCCTCCTCCATTTAAATAATGATTCTAAACAAATTCTAGAATGGTAGAGCTCACAAAAAGATGGAATGAAATAATTTTCCAGCCCAAGACAACTTAGAAGATGAGCAGGAATGTTCTGTTTGTACCAGGGTAAGAGTGGAGAATGGTCAAGCATAGCCCACAACAGCACACACCCAACAAGTCTGGAGCAGATCTTGGGTACCATTAAATCAGCAGCATCAAAAGACTTCAACCCATAGATGGTAACAATTATCTGAGTCCTGAGTCAGGACTCTGCTGTTTTGCCCAAAATAGGATCCTATTATAGTCTTAGGGTAAGAGGGAACACTAGCACACTGGAGCTTGTGACCACAGTGGGGCAGGTATTCTGTTCTCAGTTCCAAAGCAGAAAAGAGTTATTGTAGTCACTCAAAGACCAGAGCACAGACCAGGAAAATAATAAACATCTCTCCTTAAATCATACCAACTTGAAAGAACTGAAAACTTACAGGTCTCTAGAAGGCTCTCTAAAAGCAGCTCCTCAAAACCTCTGAAACTTGGGACAATACACCCTCTATACTAAAAGCAGACCCCCCTATTTTAACAAAGACCTAAAAGTCAAAGTAATAGACTGGGAAAAGGAGCAAACAACAGAAAAAAATCTGATTATAGAAAGTTACATAGTGAAGGAAGATAAAATTTCAGAAGATAAATTCAGAAGAAGATACGAAACATAAAGCTCCAATATCCAAAGCCTCCAAGAAAAATATAAATTGATTTCAGACCATGGAAGAGCTCAAAAAGACCTTTGACAATAAAGTAAGAGTAATTGAGGAAAAATTGGCAGGGGAAGAATAACAGTGATACAAGAGAATCATGAAAAACTGGGATCAACAGCTTGCTAAATGAGATACACACACACACACACACACACACACAAACCTGAAGAAAACAACACTGTAAAAAGTATCTAGGCCAAATGGAAAAAAAAGAGGCATAAAAATTCACTGAAGAAAAAAATTTCCTTTAAAAGTAGAATTGAGCAAATGGAAGCTAATGACTTTATGAGAAATCAAGAAACAATAACAAAAAACCCAAGAGACTCGAAAAATTAGACAATGTAAAATACCTCACTGGAAAAACAATAGACTTGGAAAATAGATCCAGAAGAAATAATTTAAAAATTACACATTCAATAATAAAAAATACATGAAATCCAGATCAAAAAGAGAGCCTAGACATCATCTTTCAAAAAATTATCAAGGAAAATTGTCTTGATATTCTATAACCAGAGGGTAAAATAAAAATTGAAAAAATCTACCAGTCAGTTCCTAAAAGAGATCCCAAAATGAAAACTCCCAGAAATATTCTAGCCAGATTCTATAGCTCCCAGGTGAAGAAGAAAATATTGCAAGAAGCCAGAAAGAAACAATTCAAGTATCATGGATTCACAGGATAAAACAAAATATAGCAGCTTCTAAATTAAAGAATAGGAGAACTTGGAATTTGATATTCCAGAGGCAAAGGAGCTAGGATTACAACCAAGAATCACCTATCCAGCCAAACTGAATATAGTCCTGAAGGGAGAACATGGATATTCATCAAAATAGAGAACTCTCAAATATTCTTGATAAAAAGATCAGAACTGAATAGAAAATTTGACTTTCAAATATAAGACTCAAGAGAAGCATAATAAAATAAACAGAAAAGCAAAATCATAAGGGACTTAACAAAATTAAACTGTTGATATTCCTACTTGGGAAGATAATACTTGTAACTCATTCTCATTATTATGAGTTAGAAAGAGTATACATAGACAGAGGGCACAGGTGTGGATTGAATATAAAGGAATAATATTTTTAAAAATAAAATTAAGGGGTGAGAGAGGAATATAGTGGGAGAAAGGAAAAGGGAGAGGTAGAATGAGGTAAATTATCTTACATAAAAGAGGCAAATAAAAGGTTTTATGGTGCAGAGGAAAAGGAGAAGGTAAAGAGGAGTAAAACTCTCATTAAAATTGTCTCAAAGAGGGAATGACACATCGACTCAATTGGGTATAGAAATTTATCCTATCCTACAGGAAAATAGGAGGGGAAGGGAATAAGAGAAAGAGGGAGAAATGGAAGGGAGGGCAGATTGAAGGAGAGGGTAGTCAGTATCAAAACACTTTTAAAGAAGGACACTGTACAAGGAGAAAGATAACAGAATAGATTAGGGAGAGATAAATAGGATGGAGGGAAATACAATTAGCAAAAGCAACTGAAAAAATTTTGAAGCATGTTTTTCTGATAAAAGCCTCATTTCTCAAACATATTAAAGAACTGAGTCAAATTTATAAAGAGTCATTCCCCAATTGATAAATGATTCAAAGATATGATCAATTTTCAAACAAACAAATCAAACTATCTTTAACCATGTGAAAAAATGTTCTAATTCACTATTGAGTGGAAAAGCGAAAATTAAAATAATTTTGAAGTACTATCTCATTCTTAATTGACTAAGTACAAACAAGGAAAATGACAAATAGTTGAGGGGATGTGAGAGAAATGAGACATTAATACAGTGTTGGTGAAGTTGTGAACTGATTCAACCATTCTGCAGAGGAATTTGGAACTTAACCTAGCAATCACCACTATGAAGTCTATATCCCCCAAAACATAAAAAACAACAAAGAAAAGGACCTACATGTACAAAAATATTCTTTTCTGGTGTCAAAGAATTGGGAAATTATGGAATGCCCATCAATTGGGGAATGGTTAGATAAATTCTGATATATGATTATGATGGAATATTATTGTGCTATAAGAAATGATGAGCAGGATGCTCTCAGAAAAACCTGGAAGTCTTACATGAGCTGATACAAAGTGAAATACACTATGTACAAAGTAACAGCAATATTATAAGATGATCAGCTATGCATGACTTAATTATTCTCAGCAGTGTAATTATCCAAGATAGCTTTGAAGGACTTATGAAAAATGATAGACATCCTCAGAGAAAGAACTGATGGCATCTAAATACAGATTAAAGCATATTTTTTGCTTTTTTTTTGAGATTTTTTTTGGGGGGAGGGTTCTACATTTTCTTTTACAACATGACTATTGTGGAAATGTTTTGCATGACTGCATACATATAACCTATATTAATTAAACTGCTTGCATTCTCAATAAGGGATGGTGTGAGGACAAAGAAGAAAGGGAAATAATTTGGAATTCAAAGTTTAAAAAAGAATATTAAGAATTGCTTTTACTTGTAATTTTAGGGAAAAAATACTAACTAGTTTAAAAAAATAAATAAATATAACAACTTGAAGAAGGAGAGGAGGAGAGAAAAAGAGAGGCAGCCAGAGAGACAGACAAATAGCAAATCACTAGCAAGTGATTTAGGCATTCATTAAATATATGTTGGATGAGTGACTAACTTTAATAGAACTCAAGTCAAAGCATATTAAATAGAAAAAAACTATTAATAAGTGTGGGAGAAATGCATCATATTGTTTTACTATACATCTTTATTTAATTTTAATTTTTTAATGCTCTTATGGCCAATAGTTAGCAGTCAGTTCTAAATTATTTCTCAAATGTTAATTGCAAAGTTGCTTACTGACTCAAAGCTCACAATGAAAAAGAATCTATCACATCTCTTCTGTTGTAGTCAAGGGGTACCTTTAAATTCAAGGTAAATTCAATTAAAAATTGCAAAGGCAAAATCTCTCCAGTCATTCCACTTTCTCTAGAAATATTTTCACTACTTGTCTTGGAAACATCTTCCACTTGGGCTCCCCCCTCTCCAAGCAATTGGGGAATGGCCAGATAAGGAAAGCTGATTGAGCAAAAGAATTTGATGTTGAGAAGAGAATATATAATGAATTTGATGAAAAAATGAGGTTTTTTTTTTTATTTTAGAAAGATGGTAGCTAGGAAGAGAGATGAAAGCAAAATTGAGAAAATCATGATTGGTATAATTAGGATGATCAGACACAAGATTCACTGAGCCCTAGAATATTTAGATTATAGGAAAAGATTTAAGGGTAGTATAATATAGGATATATATATATATAACACTAGGCAGTGAGCCAAGAAAATTTTTGTATCTAAATTGATTATATTTTCAATTTCATTATGGCAGAGACTATGTTTTATTTAAACCTTGTATCTTCCTTTGTACCAAGAAACATATTCTGTATATAGTAGGTATTTAATAAATATTTGTTGAATTGAATTAAGAATTCTAATTTTTGCCCCCCAAAATCTATAAACACTTTGGAATCATGCTGCCCCTTTTAGAGAAGTAAGTCTTTACTAGGAATTTATAATTTTAAATATAGCTATTCTGATAACTATTTCACTGTAATTGATTTTTGTTGTAATCTTGTGTAATTTATTTTCTGTATTTAAAAAATTTATTTTGAAAAGGGATCTAAAGGCTTTACCAAATGATCAAAGGAGTCCAGAATATACCCCCCCAATTACAATTTTGGTTACCAGTATCCTGAAGATAAGGCCCAAGATTGATTCCAACCTTATATAGAATTCTCCCTCTCTTGTCAATAGTGCTTTATAAAGTGCTGTTTGTTGTTTGTTCTTTCTTGTTTTATACTAGATCTTGGACTTTTCATTTCTTTTTTTTTTATTATACCTTTTTATCGACAAAACATATGCATGAGTAATTTTTCAATATTGACCCTTGCAAAAACTTTTGTAACAACTTTTTCCCTCCTTCCCTCCACTCCCTCCCCTACATGGCAGATAGTCCCATACATGTTAAGTATGTTAAAATATATGTTAAATAAAATATATGTATACTATAAATATATAGTTATCTTGCTGCACAAGAAAAATCTGATTTAGAAAAAGGTTAAAAATAACCTGAGAAGAAAAACAAAAATGCAAACAAACAATAACAGAAAGAGTGGAAATGCCATGTTGTGGTCCACACTAATTTCCCAATGTTCTTTTGCTGGATGTCTGATTCTGTTTATTACTGATCAATTGGAACTGATTTGGATCCTCTCATTGTTAAAGATAGCCACTTCTATCAGCATTGATCCTCCTATAGTCAATTTAAGGGTACTCCCAATAAGGAAAATTTTATTTTACCAATGCTGTCTGGCAAACCCCTCAGTCTGTCAGTCAATGCCTTTTAGTGGCCCTTCTGAATAAAATCATTTACTTATAACAAGTGTTTCTTACTACCTTTTTTTTTAGTTGCCTGTTGTGTGCAAAGTTCCTTTCTTGGTGTTAGAGAAGTTTAAATAAGATGTGGTCCCTCATTTTCTGAAATTAAAGCCTAATAGATTAATCAAGAATGGATTTCTTAACCTCCTGTGTAGGGTTGTGTCCTTTATTTTATGCTATCCCCATGTCTCTTTTTCTATTTCCTAAATATTCCAGGTCTTAGGAAGCAATTTATAAACTGATAGTCTTTTGATATTGCTTAGTACACTGAGAGATTGCCCAGGATCCCACACTAAATATGTGTCAGAGGTAAGTCTTGAATTTATAACTTCTTTACTTGGAATTTAGCTCTCAATCAATCCACTACAATTATAAAATGATTAAAAATTAATAATTATGATTCAAAAATAACAATGAATCATACCTAAAGATTGGATTAATTGCCCAAAAGCTAATTGGAAAAATGAGCCCTTTTGTTTTGGAGAAGCCTTCCCACATTTAAAAAATTCCTACTGCCAGGAATCGTCTACAACAAACGAATAATCCGGTTTCTTTGATGGCTGAGACTCTATTAGCAGAGTGCCCTGTAAAAACAGCTCCCTTTAAAAAAAATGAGCAATATTTATTTGGGAATAGCTGACCAAACTGTGGTATATAAATAATGAAAATCAAGAATTCAAAGAAATTTGGGGAGTCCCCTATGAAATGATACAGAGTGAAGTGAGCAGAACCAAGAGAATGATTTCTGTCATGACACAATCCCATAAATAGAAACTTCAGAATCCTGATGAAGCATATGACAGGTCCTGACTTTGGAAGCTTGATGGTAAAAGTTATTTCCCACTTGTTGAGAGAACTATGGGTGTGGAATAAAGTTTACATTTTCAGATATAATTTTTTTTCTTGATTATATTAAGGGGAAGACTGCATTTAGAAGTAACAGTGATGTAAATGAAAAAGGAAGCAAAAAATATTTTGAAAAAGAAAATTCTTTGTAAGTTTAATGAAAATAAAAAAAGAATGAAAAAAGAAATACCAGCAGATCTAGGTGGAAAGGAAGAAAAGACAAAAACAGAGCAGGGATAATGATTTAAAAGTCATCAGATAATGAAGAAATAGACTAATACACCAAAGAGCAACACAAACTGTCAACTACATGTCTCACAGCAGTACTTGATTTGTAGGTATTTAGCTTGAATTTCTATCCACTAACATTCTGATTATATGCACACACATGGCAGTGCAGGTGAATCTGAGTAGTGAGCATCATCAAAGACCAATTGAGAGTTCTCTTATTGACCTGTCTTACACTGTCAGAATTTCTCAGGATTTGGGGCATCAGTCCCTCAATCTATCAGTTAACATGTTACATGAAGTGGCCCCTTTGAATAAAATCATTTACTTATAAATATCTAGGGACAGGGAGAAAATATGATTCGTGTACTTGGAGAGATTTCTGCAAGTTTAATGGAGAGATATAATCCTTTTTAGGGTTCTTCTAGTCTGACAGAAAAACAGTTCCTACCCATTGGTAACTCCCAATCTAATAGAGAAACTACAGTCTCACTGCCTGTAGGGGAAATTAGCAAAGGAGTAGTCCCTATATGTTTTGGTCTTATATAGAAATGCTATAAAATGGAAGACAAGTGATTAACTGCTCAAGAAAACTGAAGCAAAAAAAAAAAAAAAATTAAAAGAATTAATTCTCAGGAAACATGATTAGCTATTTCAGCTTGTGCCTACACATGAACTAGATTGAATAAAATCACCTTAAAAAAGATTGAAATAAAGTTAAATGAAGGAACATAATATTGTGTTTATGGCAAAAGAGGAGAAAAAACATTAACTTGAAAAAACTTAGAAACAGATGGGGGGAAATATAAACCCAGCTAACAACTTTCAATATGAATGGATTAAACAACACAATAAAATCAAAAAGAGTGACTGGATAAGAAAACAAAACACTACAATCTGTTGCTTACAAGACACACATCTTAAAAAAGAAAGATATACACAAAATAAAATTGAGAGGATGGAAAAATACATTTACTATGCATCAAGTGAATCCAAAAAAGCAATTGCTATCATGTTATCAGACAAACAAAAACAAACAATCAGAAGATAGAAAGGGATAAACAAGAAAACTTAAATTATATTGAAAGGAATCATAGACAATAAACCAATATCAGAAATAAATTTATACTCTCAAAATTGCAAGTTGTCTAAATTCATAAAGAAAACATTGAACTTCAAAAATACATAGAAAATAAGAAAATGATAGATGGGATGACAAAAGAAAAAATACATATACATATTTCTCTGTACCACATGCAACTTTTACAAAAATTGACCATATATTAGGGCACAGAAATATTTCAAATAAATGTTTAAAAATTTTAAAAATTAAAAATAATAAAAAATTCCTATAACAATTATTTCACAGGAGTCATTAAATTTTTCCGTGAGATACAGCTTCTAAACTGTAGATTTTAAAGTGCTATATAAATTCTCATATTTAAATGTTCTAGAATTTCATGAAAACACTAATAAAAAATTAGGAAGAGGTTCTTTAGAATCTTCTATGTGCTAGTCATTATGCTAAGCACTGAGTCTATAAAAAGTGACAAAAGGTAGTCTCTGTCTAAAAGGATGCACAATATAATGGGGAGACTACAAGCACATGTTGTACAAAAAAATAAGTAAACTATATATAAGATAAGTGGGAAGTAATTAAAAGAAGGAAGGCACTAGAATTAAGAAGGGTTGAATAGCGGTTAAGGTTAGAAGATAGAATTTTGTTATCACAACTGTCTCTACCAAGGGTGTATTCAGAATAGGGTGCTAACTGACAGGCTGAGCAATTGGAAAGGAGGAGTCAACAGCTGAAAGTAAGTTGGAAATGGAAACTTACAGTAGTCTTTGGGTCAATTCCAGCTTCACTTAATAAAGGGCCTATAATCTCCATCTGATAGTTATTAAGAAAAGAGAGCTAAAAGAATTATTGGTTGTGTTCTAATTTCACATGTCCACCAGACAAGTTCAAGCAAGAAAATTGGAAGGTCTCTTAGAATCATTACCCAGAAATACTGCAAATATAGGAAGAGACCTAGTCATTGAGGAAGCCTCAAAGTCCTTGTCTTCTCTAGTGAGTCTGCTATAAGGAGCTTGGCTTTTAGGTTTTGATGAGAAATACCTGGATAAGTTGTGTTTCCTACACATCCTGAGCACTGCTTTTAAAAAACAAAAACATTAATTGGATCCCATACAGGAGAGAGAATCTTTTCTAGATTCTAAACAAAAAAAAAAAAAAAAAAAAAAGAATTCTCAGAAAGACTTAGAAAATAAGGTTAAAGATTTTACAAATTATATTTATAGTAACTAATGAAAGATTGGCCATCACAGGTATGGAATATGCAGCTGTTATGATCAGAAGTTGGGAGAGAGTTAGATTTTGTGAGAAAGAAAAAAAAAAGTACTATGCAGGAACTTAGAATCTGAGATACCTACTGAATAGAACCAGTGAGGAATCATCAATTTGATCCAAAATTAAATGATAGGAAAAGTATTATTTTTACTAAGTTATCTTTCTGAAACTCCTTTGTTAATAGAATCACAGATTGCTAAAAGTGGGAAGGGGTTTAGAGATCATATATCTTACTTGTCCAAAGATATTCTACCCCTACCCCTATTCAATAAACTTTAGTAGCTTCTTATGTTACCTCCTGGAATAAATATAAAATCTGTTTGGTTTTTAAAGCCCAAGTCCTTCATGACTTAGCACCTTACCTCCTTTATAGTTTTCTTCCATTTTATTACCCTCCATATAATCCATTATCTAGGGACACTGAGATTTTTGTTATTTCTCTAACAGAACATTATTTCCCTAATGCAAATACTTTCACAGCCTGTTCCTTATGCCTACAATGTTCTTTCTCTTCATCTCTGCCACCTAACTTCCCTGGCTTTTTAATTTCTTGAAGAAATTTGGAAACCCTCCTTAATCACAGTGTCTTCCTTCTAAGACTGCTCCCAATTTACTATATATATGTGTGTGTGTGTATATTAAATCTTATTTTCATATAATTATATGCATATTGTTTCTGTTCCATTAAATTATGAACTCCTTGAGAACATAAGATCTTTTTTTTTTGGCCTTTCTTTGTATTCTTAACACAAAACAGTATTAAGCACATAGTAAGTACTTAAAAGCTAGTTGACTGACTGATCCACCCCCAACTAAGATCCTGAGATTGGAGTTGTTTCTTTTAATTCTATTTAAGGAAAAATTGCGAAATGATTCCAGTTCTGAGCTCTCCTGCCAGTACAAAATGGACTTTCTTAGTATGGATGCAGTCCAAAGAAAAGTCCTACATGTGGCCAAGCTCCCTAGAGAGAATGTTCTGTAAGAAGAGACTGAAGGAATGTGGACAACTGGATAGGGGTGGCTTGGGGGAGAGGTAGGAAAGAGCAAGGGGTATATAAGCATCTATAAATATCCATAGGTAACAAAAATAGGAAAAGGCTGAAGGAAACCCAGAAACAAAGGGGAGGGAGGGAAGAAGAGAACTTTCAGACATGAAAAGTTGGTGAGAGGAAATTTTATTGATTGCTCTTAGGCTCTTTGTTGGGTGTTGCTTGGAGTAATTTGAACAACATGATCGTTTTTCCATTATGAAATGATGAAGAGAAAAATGAGCAGAGAAAAGAGAAACAGAAATAATGGATAGATGATCATAATACTGCTCTGCACTAACTCACAGGATTGTCATGAGGACCCATGGAGATACTATGTATAATGTGGTGCCCTGGCAGTATAATGATACGATTAGTATGCTAGAAGTCAAAAGAATTGGATTTTGCTGCTTTTACTCCCACTGCTGCCCATCTTGCTCCCTAATCATCTCCATCATTTAACAGCTATGGGCCTAATGCCCTCCTTTACAAAATGGGATTAATAATACTTGATTTGCCTGTATACAGGGATTTAGATCAGACTGATGTCTTGAGATCTCTTCCACTTAACAAAATCTGATTCTTTTAAAAGTTATATGTACTATAAAAATTCAAAGAATTTTTTTTCATAAATCAAAGATATCCTAATTCTATCTCCACTTGTAAGTTACTTTATAAATATTCTCAAGTCTTCTTCATATCAATTACCCAATTAAGTATTCATTGAAGCCTACTATAAGAAAGACAGCGTAGAGTAGTGGATAAAGAGCTAGCCTTATTGTCAAGAAAACTAAAATTCCAATTATGTTTCTTAGATAAAACTGACTCTATGATCTTCACAAAATCATTTTACCACTGGAAGGAAGGAAGGAAGGAAGGAAGGAAGGAAGGAAGGAAGGAAGGAAGGAAGGAAGGAAGGAAGGAAGGAAGGAAGGAAGGAAGGAAGGAAGGAAGGAAGGAAGGAAGGAAGGAAGGAAGGAAGGAAGGAAGGAAGGAAGGAAGGAAGGAAGGAAATAAGTAATTATTAAGTACCTATATGCTAGACATTATCCTAAACACTTTGCAAATATTTTCTAACTTGATCCTCAAAACAACTTTGGGAAGTCAGTACTATTATTATTTCCATTTTACAGTTAAGCAAAGTAGTGGTTAAGGATTTTCCCCAGAACCATATAGCTAGTAAATATTTAAACCTGGATTTAAATTCAGGCCTTCCTAACATCTTCTCAACACTCTAATCACTTTACCACTTTGCTACTTCTTACAAAACATTTTCCAAAGTGGGGACATTGGATTGATCCCATAGGGGTCATAGACTTACCTTAAGTAATGCCAGTGTGGGAAGATGGTTTATAACTGCCATAACACAAGATAATCAATTGACTGGTCTTCAAAGCAATCATATCTACTGGGATTGCTAACACCCCTTCCAATGCCCACAATTCTTATACAACTTCCCAAATCCCTTTAATCTGAACTAAATGTCAGCCCCTGAGAACAGTTTATAGACTAACTTCTCTCTGAGCACCTAGAGCTGCAACTATGTAGGGGCTATTCTTAAAATTCCCCTGCTGTTTATTTGTCCACCACTCCTCCCTTCATGGTCTCCCAGAGAACAGGTAGATTCAGTGGTCCAGCAAAATAGGGTACAACTATAGCAATCTAGTGTTTGGCAAACCCAAAGATACCAACATTTGGGATAAGAATTCATTATTTGAAAAAAAACACTGTTGGGAAAACTTGAAATTAATATGGCAGAAATTAAATATGGACCCACACTTAACACCATATACCAAGATAAGATCAAAATGGGTCCATGATTTAGGCATAAAGAATGAGATCATAAATAGATTAGAGGAACAGAGGATAGTCTACCTCTCAGACCTGTGGAGGAGGAAGGAATTTATGACCAGAGGAGAACTAGAGATCATTATTGATCACAAAAGAGAAAATTTTGATTACATCAAATTAAAAGGCTTTTGTACAAACAAAACTAATGCAAACAAGATTAGAAGGGAATAAACCAATTGGGAAAATATTTTTACAATTAAAGCTTCTGATAAAGGCCTCATTTCCAAAATATATAGAGAACTGATCTAATTTATAATAAATCAAACCATTCTCCAATTGATAAATCGTCAAAGGATATAAACAGACAATTTTCAGATGATGAAATTGAAACTATTTCCACTCATATGAAAGTGTTCCAAATCACTACTGATCAGAGAAATGCAAATTAAGACAACTCTGAGATACCACTACACACCTGTCAGATTGGTTAAGATGACAGGAAAAGATAATGATGAATGTTGGAGGGGATGTGGGAAAACTGGGACACTGATGCATTGTTGGTGAAGTTCTGAAAGAAGTCAGCCATTCTAGAGAGCAATTTGGAACCATGCCCAAAAAGGTTATCAAACTGTGTATACCCTTTGATCCAGCAGTGCTACTACTGGGCTTATATCCCAAAGAAATACTAAAGATGGGAAAAGGACCTGTATGTGCCAAAATGTTTGTGACAGCTCTTTTTGTAGTAGCTAGAAACTGGAAAATGAATGGATGTCCATCAATTGAAGAATGGTTGGGTAAATTATGGTATATGAATGTGATGGAATATTATTTCTCTGAAAGAAATGACCAGCAGGATGAATACAGAGAGGTTTGGAAAGACTTGCACGAACTAATGCTGAGTGAAATGAGCAGAACCAGGAGATCACTATACACTTCAACAACAATACTGTATGAAGATATATTCTGATTGAAATGGATATCTTCAACATAAAGAAGATCCAATTCACTTCCAGTTGATCAATGATGGACAGAAACAGCTATACCCAGAGAAGGCACACTGGGAATTGAATGTAAACTGTTTACACTAGTGTTTTTCTACCCAGGTTACTTATACCTTTGGAATTCAATTCTTACCATGCAACAAGAAAATTAGATTTACACACATATATTGTATCTAGGTTCTACTGTAACACATTTAATATGTATGGGATTGCCTGTCATCTAGGGGAGGGAGTAGAGGGAGGGAGGGGAAATTTTGAAAAAATGAATACAAAGGATAATGTAAAAAAAATTTACTCATGCATATGTACTATCAAAAAATTATAATTAAAAAAATTAATAAAAAAAAAGATTTAGTGGTCCAGGAAAGTACCTAGGAAGAAAGAACAAAATCTCCCTCTTTTTTGCTTTAAGTAAAAATCATCACACAGTATGACAAATCTAGGTTGTGATCTAGTTGGAAGATCTCATTGTATTGTCCTTTCCCCAGAACCCATACTTTCCTAAGCTTCTCTTTTTATTATCAAGTGTACCATCATCCTTCCAGACACTCAGATTAGAAATCTTAGTCTCATTCTTGACACCACACTCTCCCTTCCTCCACATATCTAATCATTCTACAAATCTTGTTGTTTCTCCTATACATCTATTGATTCTATCCTTACTTTCCACTTATAAAACTACTACTCTAATTCAGGCTTTCATTAATTCTCTCCTGGTCTATTAAAATAGCCTTTTAATTACTGTCCTTGAATCAAGTCTTTCCTTTCCCATCTGTTTTCCAAAAACTGAAAAAATGATCTTCTTATAGTGTAGATCTAAATATAGCATTCTTTTATTCAATAAACTACAGTGGCTCCTTATTGACCTGAGGGTTAAATATTGTTTTATTTTTATCTCATCCTTCTAAATTTCTATGTGATGTATAATGTACACAATAAATACAATAGTAAATATATATATTTTATGAATAAAGAATTATAATGTATTAAAGATATGTATTTTTATTGATGAGTGTTTTTTTAAAGCAACTTTTAATTTTTAAATCATTTTTGTTTTCTTCCATTTACGTTATTCTTTAATTTGTAATTGCTCTTCTCTTGTGCTTAATTTACCTTCATTTGTTAACTTTCTATTTTTCTAACATGCAAAATAAGTTCAATAATATTGTCTTTTCCAATATTGTTAAAATGTTTGTAAGAAAATGATCTTATTCCCATCCCAACCTCAGGGATATTTTATCTACATCCCAGAAAATGTGATGTGTTGTTACAGCATTACCATTTTTTTTCACAATTATTAATTGCTCATTGACATACTTATTATTTGTTATTTCATTGTTTCTCCATTTGAATCTACATTTTTGTGCTCTCTGGACTGATTACTATTTTTATTGTATTTTGCTCTGTAAAGGATATGCATTTACTATTTTTGCCTTTTTACATTTGCTTACAATATCAATGTGCTCTAATATATGGATGATGTTTGTGAAATTTCCACATGGTGCTGATAAATACCTTTATTCTTTAAATAGTTCCATTCAGAAAATACCCTAGGACTTTTAGTTTTGGTTTCTTCAATAATTTGTTTGATTTGATAGTTTCCCTTTTGATTATCTTTCTGTTAGAATAGTCCAAAATAGAAAAATTTTAACTTGTTTATGTTATTCTTTATGTTATCTTGTAGTTTAGTTGATAGCTCCCTTATGAATTTAGACACAGAGGCTTTTAGAGTATAGAAGTTTAACAATGATATTGATTTGTTATCCATAGTGTTCTCTCTCTGTCTTTCTCTGTCTCTGTCTCTGTCTCTGTCTCTCTCTCTCATCTCTCTCTCTCTCTCTCTCTTGCTCTCTTTCTCTCTCTCTCTCTCTCTCTCTCTCTCTCTCTCTCTCTCTCTCTCTCTCTCTCACACACACACACACACACACACACACACACACACACACACACACACATACATTCTTGTTTAGGATAGAAAATATATTATAATATATTATATCATCCTATAGTTTTCCTATATCCTTGATTGTATAATTCATTACTAACTTTTGCCCTCTCCATGCTAATTTCCCCCCATTTGCCATAAAATCTCTCTTGATCTATGCCCTCCTACTTGTTTGGATATCAGTTTGTCCAAGGAACTTTGATTGTCTTCTAAAGCAGAATGAGTGATCTCCCTAAATATTGAATCACTACTAGTTATATCCCATATAATATCTGCATTTCTGTTCATAGAATATTTCTTCTCTTCCATGGAAGTATTCAGTAGTGATATTGCTTTTCTACCACTGAAACAAAAATTTACCTTTTATTTCCTCTCACTCTCATTTTATTCCCTCCTTTTGCCTCTTTACTCATTCTTCTGACACCTTTCTTCTTCCTGAGACGTGGAGTTGTTTTCTCTTCATTGTTAATCTAAATTGATTAGGGTTTAGCATGCGTTCAGACAAACTAAATGCACAGTGGATAGAGTACCTGGTCCAGAGTTGCAAAGGCTCTTCTTTGTTTTTGTTCTGTCATTCAGTCATGTCCAACTCTTTGTAACCCCATGGATCAATGTTATGCCAGGCCTTTCTATTTTCCACTACCTCCCAAAGTCTGTGAAAGTTTATATCTACTGCTTTTATGACACAATCTATACATTTAATCCTCTGCTGTGCCCTTTTCCTTTTGCCTTCAATCTTCCCCAATATTATGATATTTTCTAATGAATCCTATCTTCTCATTATGTGGTGAAAGAATTTGTTTCATTCAATATTTCACCTTCCAGTAAGAAGTCTGAATTGATTTAAGTAATGACTGATTTGATCTCCTTGCTGTTCAAGTAACTCTCAAAAGTCTTCTCCAGCACTAGAAGTCAAAAGCATTGGTTCTGCAAGCTCAAATCTGGCCTGACACACTTACTAGTTATGTGACCTTGGGCAAATCACTTAATCCTGTTTCCTTCCGGTTCCTCATCTGTAAAAAGAGTTGGAGAAGGAAATGGCAAACCATTGCAGTATCTTTGCCAAAAAACTCCATTGGAGTTATAGAAAGTCAAGACATGACTGAAACAGCAAGCTACTAACACATGTTCTCTCATATCTTCTTTCACTGTCTTTTATGTACTCTCTCATTCTCTTAATCTCATGAAAATTATTAAATGTAGGTGTCATATTTTGAAGTTTAGTTTATGATATTTCAGATCATTTTCTTCATCTTCACTTCAACTTGACTTCTGATTTCACCTTTGTTTCCCCATGTACTTTTCTAAAGAAATTTTTAATGGCCTCTAGATTATTTTGTCATTGTACTTGTTTACTACATCTTTCTTTCTTTTTTTTTCTCTTTCTTTCTTTCTTTCTTTCTTTCTTTCTTTCTTTCTTTCTTTCTTTCTTTCTTTCTTTCTTTCTTTCTTTCTTTCTTCTTCTTCTTCCTCCTCCTGCTCCTCCTTTTCTTCTTCCTCCTACTCCTCCTTTTTCTCCCTCCTCTTCCTTTTCTTCCTCTTCTTCCTTCTCCTCCTTCTCCTCCTTCTCTTCCTTCTGCCCCTCCTCCTCCTTCTCCTCTATCTTGTTCTTATTCTGCTATTTCTGTTGTCTAGGGATTTCCAAAAGCAAATAATTTGTTAGATATTATTTCAAGGAATGTTTCAAACACCTTTTTAAATTGAATATCCATCTTTTTTCCTTAATGGTTAGTTAAATTTAGAGTGTAGGTCATCTTGGTAAGATTTTGAACTCTTTTGCTGCTTGAAAGACATAATTCCATTTGCAATATCTGGTGGTTTCAGAATAATCTTGCATTATTTGAACTTACTTTCATTTAAATTCATTCTCCTGATTGCTGACAGAATTTGTTGTTTTTCAGTGGAATTGTTAGCTATTATGTTCCTTGGAATATGAAGCATAGTGTGTTTTTTTTTCCCCTGGAGCTGATTTATTCATTCTTTTCATTAGCAAAGTGCATGTATGCATGTGTGTGTTTGTGTGTGTGTTCAGAAGTTCTAAGCAGTTTTCTCATATTATTTCTTGATTATGGATTTTAGCTTGTGTCCTGAAAGACCTAAAGTCTGTAAGATATCTCTATTCATTCTCTCTTTGAAATCAATATATTTTGTTTGTATTGATGTGGATCATATTTTAAAATATTTTTGCTTTTGCTTTTCTTCTATTTCATCTTTCACTTCTTTATTTTCATTTTCAATCAGTTAATCTTTATTTTGATATTTTGTTGAGAAGTAACATTATAGAATAAAGTTTTTCTATTCTGAAAATTATTTATACTGTGCAGGTCATTAACTTTGCTTTCTCAATTTTCATTTCTCTTTTAAACCATTTAACAACAAACTTCTGTTTTCTATGCTTTCTTGGGAATCCACAGGGTCCTCTACCTCCTCAGGTATTGGTTCATCGTCCTTTATCCTGCAATATTTAATTATAAGGCCATATCCTTCTGTTTTAAATATCTTTCCTGTTTTATCTGTCTATGCTCAAGATGTTTAACTGAGTTTTTTCCATGAAGTCTAATAATTTTATATTTTCCCCCTGTTTATTCTCCTATTGTTCACTTTCTGATTGTTTCCCCTTTGATTGTATTTTTTCTAGGGAATGGACCACCAAAGCTATCTTAGACTCCTCTCATACTGGCAAGGTCAATTTCTGCCTCAAGTGATTTCTGAGAATACAAAATACTCTTCTCGGGATATAAATACTCACTTAAATACTGGGTTCTTTATTTCAGATAATCTTTGTGGTTCCATGCATAGTAAGCATTCTTTTCCAGTTCTCTCTGTTCCTCAGTTCTCTAGCTGAAAATTGTTGCAGCACATAGTTCTGTAGTACCAGTCAGATTAAGGTGCTGCCTTTCCATATGGTTTTTCCATAGTATCAGGAAGAGAGTATATTGTAATTAAGTTCTTTTGTAAACCTGTGAAGCAGATTGTGCATCCCTGACAAAGAAAATATAGTGGTAGGGATAGAGGGTGCTGAGTGATAATGTTAGGAATTAGGACTAATCTCTGATGTTGGTTCATTGGATTTTTGGCTCAATAAAGTTTTTGATGTCCCAGACCATGGAGATAAAAAAATTATCTTTTGCATATAATTCTGATTTTGAAAAGTTTTAAGAGGTTGTGAGGATCAGAGAATATGGTTTGTCCTCCATCTTATTGGTCACATGACCTGAAAGTCCAAAGGGATGCACAGTTAAAAAAAATTGGAGACTGGAAGTCAATTTGTGTTATTAGACTGAACTCCCCAATAGTTTCTTATGTCAATGAAATCTAAAATCTAGAAGGTGGTCCAAACAACAACAATAACAAAAATAAAAATGATTAAACAATAATAAGATGATGCAATAAGTATAAAGATGTTGAAGATGCTGATCTTTGCCCTTGAGGACCTTACAATCCAATAAGGAAGAAAAGCCCTATACATATATGAAAACATCTTAAACTGTCAAGGGTAAATTACTATCATCACAGCCAAATGAGCAATATGGAATTTAAAGAAGAGAGCCTCCTGTGGGGTGGAGTGACAAGAAAGAATTGGTATTTAGTTGGATCTTGAGAGTCAGGATCTTAGATATTTGCCTTTTGTCTTATCCCTTTCTCCATCACCTCCAATCCTCCTCCTTCTAAACACACATACATGCACATAGCAGGGAAGTGCTCTCTTTACTTGTGCTTAGGCAATTCCTCTCAATATTTTGAGAATTCTGAAAAGTAGGACAAAATAAATTTAATTACAAGAGATGGTTGAATCATGGTAAAATAAGTCACTAAGAATACAAAATTGGAAGGTCAATTTTTCATTGTGTCAAGGAGCATACTAATAACATATCAATCTCCTAAATTCTCATTTCTAGACAAAGCCATGCTTGTCATATTAGGATGTAGGTAAGAATCATACCTTTAACCATCTATAAGGTTGCTAGTACCATTGTCATACTTTGTAGATGAATGGAATGTCTTTTCTAACCTCGAGACTTCAGAATTTTATATCTCTCTTCTGCTAGATTTGTTTCTTTTTAATTTTTAAAATTTTATTTTATTTTTAATTAGTGGCATAAAGCAAGCATTTCCATAACATAATATAATAAAAATGTTGCATAGGAAATTGAAAATCTATTATGTATAACTTGCTATTCCACTTATATATATATATGTATATATATACATATATATATAATAAAGTTATTTTGTATTTGTTCCTTTTGTTCTTCCCTCCCCACACACATATACATATGTGTGTATATATGTGTACATACATATATATATATATATCCATATCCATATATGTGAAATCATTCTACACATACTTTTATTTATCAGTTCTTTCTCTAGATTCAGAAAACTTCTTTTTTCATGTGCCTTTTGTATTTAATTTGGGTATGTGTGATAGTCAAAATGACTTGTTCATTCAAAGTTGTACTTAAAACAATATTGCTATTAATGTGTACAATGTTAACTTGGTTCTGCTCATTTCACTCTTTATTATTTTTTTAATTTCTTAAAAAACATATAATACATACATATATGTATATATCTATGCATTGATGCACTATGTGTGTATAAAACATATTTATGCATGTCATTAGCATCTAATTACCATTCCAACATCTCCTACAAAGCCGAGAAACTCATAAAAGGTTAAATAAGTCACTTCAGCTTTCTGAGCCTGACTTTTCTCAATATAAAATGAAGATTATACTATCTACCTAACAGATTTATAGAGTTATTGTGAAGATCAAATGATATACTATATGTAAAAATAGTTTTATAAACCTAAAAATATCATAGCCCCTATCTACATGTAGAATGAGAGAAGTATTTCTTTTTCTCTTCCCACACCCACTCTGATATATAAAGGTGTGGAAAATAGTGCTTTTTCCTCTGAGATAAGGTTGGGAGAGTTAAAAGAGAAGGGGTTGGGGAAGATCTGCAGAAACATCTGACTCATGAAATCAGAATTCTAAAAGAAATTCCATCTTTGGGAATTCCACAATACAGGGCAAACAGTGATATGAGCCCTTTAATTTTTCCCCTATTGTTCTCAAAATGCTATCTAGTGGTCTATTTTCCTATCTATACATATATTTCAGAAATATAAAATTTTGAAAGGAAATTACTGTTAGGAGTGGAATAAGGTTGTGGTTATAGATGGATACACTGAGAAATGAGGCTGAGACCAAGATGGGTCACCTGAGAGAATGGCAGAGCTTCAGAGAGTTGAAGAAATTTTTAGACTTGTATGAGAATAGAGGAACACTTGTCGGGCACTGGGGAATTTAGGGAGAAAAATGAAAAGTCACAAAGCCATTCAACTTCATAATTACCTATTCCCTTTTCTGTACTTTTAAACTTCTATGGTATGCATTTATCAGCAACTCATTTCCGGTGAAATATTCTTCAGTTAATATCTACATGTTAGCTATGCCCTAAGTGAATTTGTCATATTAATTATACCTCATGGTATTTAAGTGTATATTATTTTTAAAAAGCATGTTGGAGCAGGAAGCTGGTTAGTTTGGCTGAGCATTAGAAATGTTCCTGAAGGTTAGGAGCAATAGAATGGTACCTGGCTTCATTTATTAATTCAGAGAAGTGACAAAAAAGTACTTTGTACAAGATTTGAGAATTATGTTTGTGGCTTTGAATTGTCACTGTAGCATTTGAGACTTGACTTAACAAAAAATAAAATACTACATGCTATGGAGAATGGGCTTTTCTACAATGAAAGGCATGTGCATTTATAAAAGATCAAATTAAAGTGTTATTAATAACTTCCTCTGCCCATTTGTTATACTGACATAGCCTTACTTTTCCTACTTGTAGACTCTAGAAGGAGTTTGTAACCTGAATAACTACCACTGACATAATAACTTTAAGGTTTATAAAACTATTTTTACATATAGTACATCATTTGATCTTCACAATAACTCTATAAATCTGTTAGGTAGATAGTATAATCTTCATTTTATATTGAGAAAAGTCAGGCTCAGAAAGCTGAAGTGACTTATTTAGGAATTCAGAGGCAATGTTTGATGTAGGATATGAACTCAGGTCTTCAGTCCAATAATCTATCCATTGTATCATTTGGTTACCTCTAGATTCTTACTTTGTTTTGGTTGGGTTTTTTTTTTTGGGGGGGGTGGTTAATATAAATCCCTTTGGAAGTATGCTGAAGCTATTGAATCCATTCTCAGAATGCTTTTAAATGCATAAAATAAAAGACATTGGATTACAAAGAAAATAATTATATTAAAATATAGTAATTAAAATATATTTTTTAAAAATCCTCACATAACCTACATTAAGATCCTTTGCTCAAGAGTAGGATCTGCTAATAGATTAGTTAGATAAGTTGTCTCCTTGCTTAAGTGTTAATCTTCCCAGAAGTTCTGGGAGCTTTCAAACATGCTTCCAAGGTGGGTGAAATATAGTTTATCTTACAAGAGATTACCTAGGATCACAGATTTAGATATGAGGGATTCCAAGGAGGTTTTTTAGTCCAACAATGAGGAAAGTGATTCCCAGAGCAGTGAAGAACAACCTTATTTTAATTCACCTATATTAGAAAACTGTTTCTCCCCCATTCTTAATTACAAGTGAAATACCATGCTTAGCCCATACCCCATACAAGATGCCTAAGGGTAAAGGAAAATATAGACACAACACATTGTTTCTGCAGGTTCATGGATTAACATATAGGAGAAACACAGAGAAACATGCCCTTCTCAAGAAAGTTTATTAGGGATCCCTAGCAAAGAAGCTACACCCTTCCTCCCTATGCCCCAGAGGCTTTTCTAGGTTCAAATCTCTAAAAACAACTGATTCTGCCAAATGACTCCACAGTTGTGGATTATTTAATTATATGCTGGCATCAGTCATCATTCTTACTCCTCCTTATATTTCCAAGTTGCAGTCTACTTCAACCTGGCAATAATAGCAGTGTACCATAGTCCTGCTGCAGCCAACTATACTGGTGTTCATAGTCATAGGATAATGAAAAGCTAAATGGTTGGCTTCATGCTTTAATACTTGCCCTAACCAAGGTGCTGACACCAGGAAACCAAATGGCTCAACTCAGTGAAAATGGGTTGGTCTTTTCTACCAAAAAAAGCTCCCTTCACAATACTAATGGTTAATATTTCAGGTATCCTGGTACACTAGTAAGAGACATACTTGGGCTCAAGTGGGCTTTTCATTGCCTATCAATCACACAAGCTAAGGGCCATCTATTCTGTGTCAGCAAGAGGCAAAAACCTAAAAAATTCATTCTAGAGACAGACCATGAAACTCCTTACAGACCTAACAATTATGATAAGTTTTTTCTCAGTTGTTCCTTGACAAATGATTTTAACACCTGGGCAACCCTTAGAAGTATGTTCCTCCTTTTCCATATCCATTGGAAAAGAGCTGATGAAAAGAGGGAGAGGATGACTGAATTCCAAATATAATTTTTAAAATATATTTCACAATTTTGTCAGGGGATAGACTTGCACTTAGATCACCAGAGCTTTAATGATGGAGCATGATGCAGAGAAAAGAGAGCAAAAAGTATATTACCTTAATTCTCCCAAACAATAGTCCCCAGTCCTTTCAGTAGAAAGGCTACAAAGAAGAAGAAAGAGAATGGGAAAGAAGAAAAGAGGAAGGAAAAAGAGAAAAGAGAAAGAAGAGGAAAAGAAGGAGAAGAAAAAGAAAGAGGAAGAAGAGGAGGATGAAGATGAAGAGGAGGAAAAAATGAAGGAGAAGAAAAGAAGAGAAAAGAACACAAAGAAGAAGAGGAGGAGGATGTCAAAGAGGATGAAGAAATCAATAAATATAAAATATAAAAAGTGTAATGCAATCTACAAGTATTTATTAAGAATATTGAAAGTTCAAGGCACCAAGAAAGGTATAGGGATACAAGTACAATGAATGAAACTATCCCTACTAATGAGCAGAGTATGTTCTAATAAGAAAATGAGAAGAGTATACAGAATAAATATAAATATATAAAATATAAATATAAAAACAATATATAAAATAGCTAAAAGAGAGTCTGATAGAGAAGGCACTAACAGGTAGGGGGTGCAGTAAATAGGTCATACAGACAGCAGTTCCTGAGCTATCTTAAAGGAAGAGAGATTCTATGAGGTGGAGGTAAAGAGTGTACATTTTAGATACAGAGGGTGGATAGAGCACAAGTATTAAGAAAAGTGATTATATATTGTAAATGAAAAATAAGGATTTTTAAATAAAGGTGGCTTAGCTGTACCTGATCTAAAACTATATTATAAAACACTAGACACCAAAACCATTTGGTATTGACTAAGAAATAAGTTAGTTGATCAGTGGAATAGGTTAGGTTCACAAGACAAAATAGTAACTATAGCAATCTAGTGTATGACAAATCCAAAGATAAGATAAGAATTCATTATTTGACAAAAACTGCTGGGAAAACTGGAAATTAGTATGGCAGAAATTAGGCATGGACCCACACTTAACACTATATACCAAGATAAGATCAAAATGGATCCATGATTTAGGCATAAAGAACGAGATCATAAATAAATTAGAGGAACATAGGATAGTTTACCCCTAAAGTGGACTTGTGGATGAGGAAGGGATTTGTGACCAAAGAAGAACTAGAGATCTATCACAAAATAGGAAATTTTGATTACATCAAACTAAAAAGTTTCTGTACAAACAAAACTAATGCAAACAAGATTATAAGGGAAGCAACAAACTGGGAAAATTTTTACAGTTAAAGTTTTGATAAAGGCCTCATTTCTAAAATATATAGAGAACTGACTCTAACTTATAAGAAATCAAGCCATTCTCCAATTGATAAATGGTCAAAGGATATGAACAGACAATTTTCAGATGATGAAATTGAAACTATTTCCACTTATATGAAAGTGTTCCAATTAAATCACTATTGATCAGAGAAATGCAAATTAACACAACTCTGAGATAGCACTATATACCTGTCAGATTGACTAAGATGACAGGAAAAAATAATGAAGAATGTTGGAGGGCATGTGGGAAAACTGGGACACTGATGTATTGCTGGGGAAGTTGTGAACGAATCCAACCATTCTGGAGAGCAATCTGGAATTATGCCCCAAAAGTTATCAAAATGTGCATAACCTTTGACCCAGCAGTGCTACTAATGTGCTTATATCCCAAAGAAATACTAAAGAGGGGAAAGGGACCTGTATGTGCCAAAATGTTTGTGGCAGCCCTTTTCATAGTGGCTAGAAACTGGAAAATGAATGAATGCCCATCAATTGGAGAATGGTTGGGTAAATTGTAGTATATGAATGTTATGGAATATTATTGTTCTGTAAGAAATGACCAGCAGGATAAATACAGAGAGGCTTGGAGAAACTTACATCAACTGATGCTGAGTGAAATGAGCAGAATTAGGAGATCATTATACATTTCAACAACAATACTGTATGAGAATGTATTCTGATGGAAGTGGATATCTTCAACATAGAGAAGAGCTAATCCAATTCCATTTGATCAATGATGGACAGAATCAGCTACACCTAGAGAAGGAACACTGGGAAATGAGTGTAAACTGTTTGCATTTTTGTTTTTCTTCTCAGGTTATTTTTACCTTCTGAATCCAATTCTTCTTGTGCAACAAGAGAACTGTTGGGTTCTGCACACATATATTGTATCTAGGATATACTATAATGTATTTAACATGTATAAGACTGCCTGCTATCTAGGGGAAGGGTTGGAGAGAAGGAAGGGGAAAATCGGAACAGAAATGAGTGCAAGGGATAATGTAAAAAAATTATCCATGCATATATACTGTCAAAAAAGAGTTAAAATTATAAAATTAAAAAATAAAATCATTTTTTTAAAAAACCGAAAAAGAAATAGAAAAATAAGGATTTTTTTGGGTCAAAGCATATGGGAAGGAGAATGGTGTACATTGAGGCTGGAAAGATAGATTAAGGTCAGTTTTGTGAAGGACTTTAAAAGCTAAACAGTGAAGTTTGTATTTTATTTTATCTTAGAAACAATAAAGATCCCATGGGATTTATTGATGGGCAGAATAGCATGATCAGAGATATGCTTCAAAGATATCACTTGGCAGCAGAATGTGGGATGAGTTGGAGTATGGAAAATTGTGGAACAAGAAGAACAATTAGGTCATTACAACAACTGATGAAGAAGTTATTAGGGCCTGAAATAAGCAGCTTCTTTGTGAGTAGTGAAGGGGTCACATATGAAAAATGTTGTGATGCTAGAAATGGCAAAATTGGCAGCTCATGAGGTGAAGGGAAATGAACGGTCACGGGAATTCACTGTTATCAACCTAAGTAGCTAGAAAGAATGGGAGGTTCAAATTTGAATTAAAACAACAAATTCAATCTTGCCAAGTCTTGTCATTTCTATCATCATGATATACATTATATGCATTCCTTTCTCTTCTGTATTCACATACTCTATCCTAATCTGAGTCATCACCTCATACATGTACATAGCCTACAAGTTGTCTCCCTGCCTCAGATGTTTCCCCTTTAATCTATCATTCCCTCAAGCTGTCAAAGTGATTTTTATAAAGCTCCAATCAGACTATATCATCCTCTCTCATCCCTTTTCATGGATCCCTGGGATCACTTATCCTGTTTTTATTTTTCCAAACTTCTTATACTTTGCTCTGCACATTATTATATGATGTGGCAACACTGAACTTTTTTGTATTTTAGGAAAATTTCTTTTTTCCCTCTCAATAGTATTTTATTTTTTACAATTACATATAAAGATAGTTTTCAATATATACATATTTTTATTTTAATAGTTTTTTATCTACCAGTTATATGCATGGGTAATTTTACAACATTGACAATTGCCAAGCCTTTTGTTCCAATTTTTCCCTCCCCCCCAGATGGCAGGTTGACCAATACATGTCAAATATGATAGAGTATAAATTGAATACAATATATGTGTACATGACCAAACAGTTGTTTTGCTGTACAAAAAGAATCAGACTTTGAAATAGTGTACAATTAGCCTGTGAAGGAAATCCAAAATGCAGGCAGACAAAATTAGAGGGATTGGAAATTCTATGTAGTGGTTCATAATCATCTCCCAGAGTTCTTTTGCTGGGTGTAGCTGGCTCAGTTCATTATTGCTCTATTGGAACTGATATGGTTCATCTCATTGTTGAAAATTGCCACATCCTTCAGAATTGATCATCATATAGTATTGTTGTTGAAGTATACAATGATCTCCTGGTCCTGCTCATTTCACTCTGCATAAGTTCATCTAAGTCTCTCCACGCCTTTCTGAAATCATCCTGTTGGCCATTTCTTACAGAACAATAATATTCCATAATATTCATATACCACAATTTATTCAGCCAATCTCCAATTGAAGGGCATCCACATAGTTTCCAGTTTCTGGCCACCACAAAGAAGACTGCCACAAACATTCTTGCACATACAGGCCCCTTTCCCTTCTTTAAGATCTCTTTGGGATACAAGCGCAGTAGCAATACTGCTGGGTCAAAGGGTATGCACAATTTGATAACTTTTTCAGCATAATTCCAAATTGTTCTCCAGAATGGCTGGATGTATTCACAACTTCACCAACAATGTATCAGTGTCCCTGTTTTCCCACATCCTCTCCAACATTCTGCATTACCTTTCCCTGTCATTCTAGCCAATCTGACAGGTATGTAGTAGTATCTCAGAGTTGTCTTAAATTGCACTTCTCTGATTAATAATGACTTGGAGCATCTTTTCATATGACTAAAAATAGTTTCAATTTTATCATCTGAAAATTGTCTGTTCATATCCTTTGACCATTTATCAGTTGGAGAATGGCTTGATTTCTTATAAATTAGAGTCGATTCTCTATATATTTTAGAAATAAGGCCTTTATTGGAACCTTTGACTGTAAAAATGTTTTCCCAGTTTATTGTTTCCCTTCTAATCTTATCTGCATTAGTTTTATTTGTACAAAAACTTTTCAATTTGATATAATCAAAGTTTTCAACTTTGTGATCAATAATGATCTCTAGTTCTCCTTTGGACATAAATTCATTCCTCTTCCACAGGTCTGAGAGGTAAACTATCTTATGTCCCTGTAATTTAATTTATAATCTCATTTTTTATTCCTAGGTCATGAACACATTTTGACCTGACCTTGGTGTACGGTGTTAAGTGTGGGTCAGTGCCTAGTTTCTGCCATATTAATTTCCAATTTTCCCAGCAATTTTTGTCAAACATTGAGTTCTTATCCTAAAGGCTGGGGTCCTTGTGTTTATCAAACACTAGGTTATTAGATCAACATATATTTTTTAAAAAGATTTTGAACTCTAAATTTTTCTCCCTTCCAAGACAGCAAGTAATACAATATTGGTTATACATGTATAACCATTTTATGCATATACAGGTATTTGTTTTTTAATAAAACTTTTTGTTTTCAAAACACATGCATAGAGAGTTTTCGACATTCACCCTCACAAACCTTGTACAATCATTTTTATCATATTTTCATAGTTTTGTGTTATTAAAAAAAATTGGAACAAAAGGGAGAGAAACCATGAGAAAGAAAATGCAAATAAACAAAAAAGTGAAATTAATATGCTTCAATTCATATTCAGTCTCTATAGTTTTTTCTTTGCATTTGCCATTTTCTTTCTTAAGACTATTGGAATTGTCTTGGATCACTGTATTTTTGAGAAGAACTAAGACTATCATAGTTATCATAACAATGTTATACAATATTCTCCTGGTTCTGCTCACTTCCCTCAACATCAGTTCATGTAAGCTTTTCCATGTTTTTCTGAAACCAACTTGCTCATCATTTCTTATAGAACAATAATATTCCATTACATTCATATATCATAACTTTTTCAGTAATTCTTCAGTTGATGGGCATCCATTTAATTTTCAATTTCTTTTAACTACAGAAAGCACTACTACAAACATTTTTGTGCATGTGGATCCTTTCCCCTCTATTATGATCTCTTTGAGACACAGAACTAGTGATGAATTGCTGACAAAGTATATGCACAGTTTTATAGCCCTTTGATCATAGTTCCAAATTGCTTTCCAGAATGGTTGGATCAGTTCATAATTTCACCAACATTGTATAGTAACAACGAACTTCTTGCTTCTGTTAGGACATAACAATGCCTCTCCCAGCTCTGTCTTTTTACTAGCTGTCTTCCTTGCCTGCAATGTTTTCCCCAACACCTTGACTTCCTGGTTTCCTTCAAGATTCAAAACCCATCTTCTTCAGGAAGACTTTCCTAGTGTCTTCACTCTGAGATTACCTCCCATTTGTATTGTTTATATGGACATTTATATGTATATTATGTATGTGTACATTTTTCATATTATCTCTTCCAATTAAAATGTGAACTTCTTGAGCATACAGACCATGAATTTGTTTTTCTTTATATCCACAGCACTTCATCCAGTTTTTGAAAGGTAGCAGAAGTTTAATAAATGCTTGATGACTTGAATTTGACTGAAGCTCAGAAACAAATGTCTTCAAAGGAATGATAATGAATTCAATTTATGATATCCTAAGTTTGAGGTGTCTCCAGAATATGCAGTTTGAAATGTTTAATAGGTGGTTGGTGATCTGAGATAGATATTTAAAGGAGACATTGAAACTGATTAAACAAATCTTCAATTTATCAGCAGAAAGATAAAAATCAAATCCATAAAAATTGATGATGTTATTAAAAGAAATTATAGACACAGAGGAGAAAGGGTCCTGTGACAAAGTCTTAGAGAATGCCTATAGCTAGAAGAATTACTATGCATCATATCAGCAAAGTAAATTGAGAAGAAGCAATTAAGAGAATAACCAGAAGGAATTTGTATCATGAAAAATCAGAAAGTAAAGTTTATCTAGGAGGAAAAGGTATCCAGTGGTGCCAAATGCACTAGATAGACTGACAAAAATGTGAGTTAATAAAAACCTTAAAAAATTGGATCCAGCAATTAAAAGATAATTGATAACTTAGTATTGAATTCAGGTGAATAATGAAGTAATCAGTTAAGACTGCAATGGGCAGAGGAGTAAATAAGAGGAGAAGATGTAAATATAATCATTTATCTAAGAAAATTAGGAAAAACATAGGCTAACAGTTAGGTCTTAGAAGGCAGAGATTGTTTTTGGTCTCCTTTTGTATCTCCAACACTTAGCCCGATGCCTAACATAAATGTTTATGTATTTATTTAAGGAAGGAGAAAACTTAGGCACATTTTTAGAAAGTAGGGAAAGAATTCGATTGTGAGAGGTTGAAATGAAATAAAGTGGCTAATTAAGGCTTCAATCTGCTAAAGAATTAAAGAAGAGATGGAAACAAGTATACATGTAGATGGATTGGCCTCAACAAGGGAAAAAGAGAGTTGAGAAGGATGAGAATCATATTAATTAGGTTTTGAAATGAAACAGAGAAAAAAGGAACTCATGTTAAATGGCCTTAATTTTCTTAGTAAAGAAAGTAACAGAGTTCTAAGCTAAAACAGGAAAAGGGAAAGATGTGGGAGACTTAGGAAGATAAGAAAAAGTTTGGAATAGTTTTATGAGGAACAACCTAGAGAATTGATTAGGGAAGAACTAAAAGAACTGCCACACTGCAGTCAGAGTCTAGATAAAGTATATATAATGTGATTTTGTCATTTTCTCCACTTCTAATGATCAACATATGAGTAGGAGTCAAAGAGGAAGATGGCAGGAGAAATTCAGGGATGAGGTACACCATTGGTAAAAACAAATAGATAGAAAGATAGATAGATAGATAGATAGCATATGTATCTGTAAAGTTGAATGAATTTAATTGTTTTCAAACTTATGGGTGATAAGCAAAAGTTCTACAATCACAGATTTTAGAGAGAAAAATAAAACTTTCCAACTAACTACATTTCCCAAAATAACAGAGAATAGTGAATCATGTTTCCTGAGAAGTTTGTCAAGACTTCAGAGAAACATAAAAAAGGAAAAAAAAGGAAAAGAAAAAAACCACCTATATTTTTAAAGATGAAAAGATGATAGATGTAACCCAAGAACTTTTGAGAATTTATCTTTGTCAGGACAGTTAGAAGGCATGTACTTAGAAAGTGTAGGTATAACTTTAATATAATGGTGGAAAAGGTATTGTGCTGGGAGAAGAGGAAAGGGGAGGTATAATGGGGTAAATTTAATTTAATTTATTCCATGGAACTACTTTAAGAGAAGAACAAGTGTCTCTGAAGTTTTATATTTGAAAATCAAATTTTCTGTTCAGCTCTGGTCTTTTCATCAAAAAAATGATTGAAAATTCCTTAATTCATTGAATGTCCATCTTTTCCCCTCAAAGATAATGCTTAGTTTTGCTGGGTAGTTGATTCTTTGTTGCAATCTAAGCTCCTTTACCTTCCAGAGCAGTGGTCCTCAAACTTTTTAAAAAGGAGGCCAGTTCATTGTCCCTCAGATTGTGGGAGGGCCAGACTATAGTAAAAACAAAACCTCACACTCTGTCTCTGCCCCTCAGCCCATTTACCATAACCCAGTAGGCCGCATAAATGTCCTTAGCTCGCTGCATTTGGCCGGCGAGCTGTAGTTTGAGAACCCCTGTTCCAGAGTATCACGTTCCAGGCCCTTTGATTCTTTAAAGTGGAAGCTACTGGGGTATGCTTGATATTTAAATTGTTTCTCTCTGGCTGCTTGCAGTATTTTCTCCTTGATCTGATAATTCTGGAATTTAGCTACAATATTTCTTGGAGTTTTCTTTTGGGGGTCTCTTTCAGAAGGTGATTGGTGGATTCTTTCAATCACTATTTTACCTTCTGCTAAGATATCAAGGCAGTTTTCCTTGATTTCTTGAAAGATATTGAAGCTCCTTTTGTCATCATGACTTTCAGGTAGTCTGGTAATTCTTAGATTGTCAAGATTTATCATAGGATCATAGATTGAGAGCTAGAAGGGACTTTGGAGAGCATTTAATCCAACTTTCTCATTTGACAGATGAGGAAAGTAAGTCCATTATTCCCCTCCCCATTTCCATCCCTATGTATTGTTTCCCTAGTAGAATTTAAGGTTCTTGAGGTATTCATTACTTTGCTTACTTGTATTTGTATCCCTAGTGCTTAGCATCATGCCTGATACTTGGTGTGTGCTTAATGAGATATTTTTTTAATTATTTTTTTTTCCAGAGGTTGAGCCAAGATGGTGAAGAGTAGATAAAACTTTGCTGAGATCTTCCTGACCTCCCTCAGAATCAATATTAGATAAAAACTCTGAATGGATTTTGGAATTACAGACCTTACAAATACTTGGAGTGTAATAATTTTCCAGTGTAAGATATTTTGGAAGGACTTCAGGAAAGGTCTATCTCAACTGAGCAGGGCTGCATGCAGCCCAGTGCAAGCAAGATGGTAGTCTCAGGGGGAGAGGAGAGAAGCTCGGGGTAGAACAAGTGAGACTAGCCAAGTGAAAGTAAGAGAAATCCAAAGTTGGAGAAACCCAAAAAGAAAGGAAGGTAAATACAATAGGTTCCTGGAGGCAAAAGGAATCCAGAGTTAATAATATTAGATAAGGTAAAGAGGAATGAGTGTCAACAAGAGTAGTACCAGAAAACAAGATTGTGACCTTTTCCCACATATCACAAACAATTTTATCCCACAACTGTGTTTATGTCTCCTACCTAGAATGGTCATCTATAGTCCCACATGTGCTGATTATGGCCAGAAAGAAGTAAAAATTGACAGATGAGGTCTATTACTAAATGAACTTGGTACACAGAAGCTCACTTACCTCAAAGTCCAGCTGTTGAATAATTCTTCTTCAATATATAATCCAAGCATATCTTATTCTAAGTTATTCTGACAAGATAACTTAAAAGGATATTGATTTTCTATATTATATTTCTAATTTACACCACATTTAATGATTAAATCAAATTGATTTAGTGGACAGAACAAAGACTGATAGTTAGAATATTTGGGTTTAGATGGCAGTTTTGCTTTTCCTTCCATCAGTATGGCTTGGAATAAGTCACTTAATCTCTCTAGTTCTTTATCTTCAATAAAAATGAGAATATTATACTATTTGGTGTCTCCATAGAGGAATCCTGTGTACCTATAATGGAAGGCCTCATTTAAAAGTAAGCACCATCTGTATTAAACATTTTACTTAAATCATTTGGATTAAGCCACAGAATGAAATTCTAATTCCCAACTGACTTCTTTCTCTATGACACTTTTTTTTTGCTCTTATGATGGTAACTTTTCATATTAATGATTGATTTTAATAAATGTGATCATGCATTTTTAAAAATGATCACCACCTTAAAATTTGTATTATTCTACTGAGAACTTGAAAAATGATACATTCTCTTGCTGTTTTGATTTTATATTTTAAAATTTTTTCCAAGTCTATTCTATAATCATTTATTCCAATACACTACTGAGTCTATGATCAATTTAAACCCTATTTTGGCAGGTGTTTATCTGGCCAAACACTTGCTGATAACATGTATTTTCTCTGATAATGAATAAGAAATGGTATTCAATGGTATGCTATCATTTCACTTGTATTCTTTCCTTCCCATATATAAACTATAAAAGGTAAAATATGGTTTCTTGGTTGTAGAAAAGGAAATCCAAAATTCTATTGTTAGCCTTGAAATTCTAGGCCTGGCAGCCTTGATGTGATCATATCTGTTACCTTCCAAATTACTTTAAACCAGAAGCTGTAGTAACAAAGGACAGAAGTTACTTTCATATTAGCATATATGTCATGTTTAATCAATCAAAGGAGAACTGTAATTACTTTGCTCTCTTCTTAAGCAAACTTTAAAGAAAGGGAGTCATGAACCTATAAAGTAAATGTCATCCTGTTTGGATAGTTATGGTTTTATAGGTAATTTGTTGCAGATTTTATTCAGATAACTTATAATTATTTCCTTTCATGCTCATCTTCAATCCTACAGGCCATTTCAGATACAAACATAAGGACTACAGATGCAAGGAATGGATCAGTGTAACAATCTAATTATTTTAATTTGCTGCACACATTACAAATCTGTTTATTAGCTTCTGCGTTACTCTTGATTGCATCAGCCACTGTACAACTTTGCAAAGAAATATTGTCTCAACTCCTAAAAGAGAAAATTGAATGTAGAGAGGTGCTATTGGACACTCACAATTTGAATGAGCCATACACTGAATACCTCTGACTCTGTCACTGACCAGCTGTGTGATCTCATTGAGCAAATCGCTCAACTTTGGAATCTGTTTTCCCATCTATAAAATTAAGGAATTAGATGAGATCACTATATAAAGTCCCTTTCAGTTTAATTTACTATACTTCTAAGTGCTTTAGGCCTATGACATGGTGACATATCACTCAGCCAGAGTATGTTTAACTGTCTCATGTTTTGCTGATGAAGAATGCTACTGTCCAGACCATGATATTCTGTATGATAAATAGTCCATCAGTATGGAAATATACACACATGTATATAGTGTTACAAATATGCATAAATATATATGCATATATATATATATATATGAGTATGTGTATGTGTATAAAATATTGGACATACATAATGAGTGAGTCTAGAATTAAATAAATAAGACAGAACAAGATTACATTTGGAAAGCTATTCAAGTTCTGTCCATGATCCAAACTATTTTCTAACACACCATGCACACACACACACATACACATACATACCACTCCATTTTTTAACACTACTATTCTTCTGAGACTTGAAAGCATGGGATATCACAATTGCCAAAGGATCAAGTTTTAGGTGACCCAAAAAGGCAATAGAGAGATGCATAATGAACATAAATAGAAGCATATTACCAATGGTGACTTATGTGCAACAAGTGACATAAGGACATCATCCAGAAAGTCCAGATGTCCAGAAAGGACATCATTCAGAAAAGGAGGTGAGCTGGTCATAGAATCAGATCTAGGGAACCCCAGGCCTATATATTGCTAAATATAGAAAGGCTAATAGCCCATTGAGTCAATCCCCTTTGGAGGAGACAAAAGAACCACACATAATGAGGATGGTTGTCTTCTGTATCACTGGAAGGAGTGACCACATTGATGAGGTCATGAATCTAGTAGAATACTGAAATGCAATGTGTTCAAATAATACAAACTCCCTCCTACCTAAAACTGTATAGTCATGGGTCTATTGTTGGATATAAAAAAGCATATTTCTAATATGTCTTATGCCTAAATACTTTTTAAAAGTTTAAAAATTTTGGAGAGGCAGAGTTGCAGAGTGACTAGAACTGTCCTTGAAATCAGAAAATCCTGAGTTCAAATTTTGCCCCCCCCACCAGTTCTATGACCCTAAGCTAGTCACTTAAATACCTCACTGGTCTAGACAACTTTTTTATTATTTATTATTTTATGTGTTTAATAAAAAAAAAAAAACTTCCAAATTCTCTCCCTCCTTCCACTCTTCTCCTGCTCATTGAGAAGGCAAGAAATATGATATGCATGAAAACATTGAAACTACTTTCCATAAAATAGACAAATTTCTAAGATTATAAGTTGCAGTAAAGGTGACAACCTGCATCACTAGAACAAATTTCTTCACCATGAAACTCTTTTATCTATGAAATCACAGGTCAAGCCTCTACCCTATCTCTTAAAAATGTGGACAAATATAAACTAATATTTAATGGTAAGTTGTAATGGTAAAGGGGAAAAAAAGGCAGCTGGAGTTAAGAAGGCCTGAGTTCTAAACTGGCTTCAGATACTTACTAGCTATATGACACTGGGCAAGTCATTTAACTCTGCCTCAGTTTCTTCATCTGTGAAATGGGTAAAATAACAGTACCTGAATCCCATAATTATTATGAGAATCAAATAAAATAATATTTGTAAAGCAAAGTACCTGGCACATATTAGGTGCTATAAGTGCTATTATCCCCTAATCCCAAATTCCTGTCCCTTTTCCCACCAATTTCTACCATTGTTCAGACATGACCAAGTTCAGCCAAAGCCCAAAAAGGAACCTGAAGATCTCAGGACTAATCTTGGTATTGTGGTTCCTTTCTCTGGCTCCTGGACTTCTCTTGAGTCCTAACTAAAAGCCCCTCTTCTATAAGAAGTCTTTCCCAATCTCTCTTGATTCTAATGCCTTCCCTTTCTTAAGTCCTATTTAATTTATATATCATTTATTTGTACATAATTATTTGCTTCTTGTCTCTCTCATTAGATTGTGAGCTCCTTGAGAGTGGAGGCTGTCTTTTGTGTCTTTTTGAATCTCTAGTGCTTAGCAAGTGCCTGGCAATAGTAGAAGCTTAATAACTATTTATTGAGTGACTGAATTTCCACCTACCTTCTCTCTCTTGTCAGCCTATTGGAATCAAGAAGGTTAAAGGTTGAAGGCTGAAACTGCTTAGTTTTTCAGGGTCATTTGATGCTACTTCTTTCAAACTCCTCAGTGTTTTAATTCCCCTTGCTTGCAATTCTTTCAGACAAATCATGTTGGTTTGTTGTGTGGTACTCCCTCCTGCTGCCCTCAAAAAAATCCTTTATATTTTGTGTTCACTAAAAACCTTTATTTCCTGTGACCTTGCAAGTAGCCTCAAACTTAGAGTTACCCCAAACCTTGTTTTTATTAACTTTTTGGAATATAAGAGTGTTCAGGGCAAACTAGTACTTCTGGTGTGAGAGCTTGCTGACTCCTATTCAGGGCAGCTCATTCACCTTTGGTGTTTGTCCATCACCCAACTCTTACCTTTGGCTTCAAGAAGCTGTAGCATGTGCAGCTGTAACACTCTGGTAAAACCAATTTTGCAGATGGGGTAACCCATGGTGAGGGTAAATAACAGGCCTGAAACCCATTAGTGAGATAGGGAATGTCTACTCCAAACATGTGAAGACTTCTCCTTGTAGAAGAGGTGGATGAGAACAATCTGTTTCAGTGGCCAGGAAGGAGACTAACATAGGTGCTTGTGGAGTGACTCCAAGCTCATCCAAAGCATCATGGGCTATCATCAGTCATCTTGACTTTTGTCTTACCCCTGGACTTTGATAACTCTGGAAGAAAGAGTAAGGCTGATGACTTTGTGCAATTCAGACTCATTTAAATTCAATTCATAGACAAATCAAGACATTACCCATGATGCCATTGGTCTTTTATAATAAAGCACAACACCTCCTGTTATTTTTTTGTTTTGTTTTATAATTTTGTTTTATTTATTTAAAACACAAATATGCTTTTCTCTATATTGCCTAATAGTTCAAAGGCTGAATATGAATGGTTCAAATGCAGATTAAGAATACAAGTGCTTCTAATAGATTACAAATAAAATCATAAAAAATAAAAATAATTAGTTCTCCCTTGGACACAAACTCCTTCCTCCTCCACAAGTCTGAGAGGTAGACTATCCCATGTTCCTCTAATTTATTTATGATCTCGTTCTTTATGCCTAAATCTTGGACCCATTTTGATCTTATCTTAATATGTGGTATTAAATGTGGGTCCATGGCTAGTTTCTGCCATAATAATTTCCAGTTTTCCCAGCAGTTTTTGTCAAATAATGAATTCTTATCCCAAAAGTTGGGATGTTTGGGTTTGTCAAACACTAAGGGAGAACTAAAGACCATTATTGATCACAAAATACAACATTTTGATTACACAAAATTAAAAATTTTCTGCACAAACAAAACTAATGCAAACAAGATTAGAAGGGAAGTAACAAATTGGGAAAACATTTTTACAGTTAAAGGTTCTGATAAAGGCTTCATCTCCAAAATATACAGAGAATTGACTTTAATTTATAAGAAATCAAGCCATGCTCCAATTGATAAATGGTCAAAGGATATGAACAGACAATTTTCAGATGATGAAATTGAAACTATTTCCACTCATATGAAAATGTTCCAAATCACTATTGATCAGAGAAATGCAAATTAAGACAACTCTGAGATATCATTACACACCTGTCAGATTGGCTAAGATGACAGGAACAAAAAATGATGAATGTTGGAGGGGATGTGGGAAAACTGGGACACTGATGCATTATTGGTGGAGTTGTGAAAGAATCCAACCATTCTGGAGAGCAATATGGAATTATGCCCAAAAAGTTATCAAAATGTGCATACCCTTTGACCCAGCAGTGCTACTACTGGTCTTACATCCCAAGGAAATACTAAAGAAGGGAAAGGGACCTGTATGTGCCAAAATGTTTGTGGCAGCCCTTTTCATAGTGGCTAGAAACTGGAAAATGAATGAATGCCCATCAATTGGAGAATGGTTGGGTAAATTATGGTATATGAATGTTATGGAATATTATTGTTCTGTAAGAAATGACCAATAGGAGGAATACAGAGAGGCTTGGAGAGACATCAACTGATGCTAAGTGAAACGAGCAGAACCAGAAGATCATTATACACTTCAACAATGATACTGTATGAGGATGCATTCTGATGGAAGTGGATATCTTCAACATAGAGAAGAGCTAATCCAATTCCAATTGATCAATGATGGACAGAATCAGCTACACCTAGAGAAGGAACACTGGGAAATGAGTATAAACTGTGAGCACTGTTTTGTTTTGTTTTGTTTTGTTTTTCTTCCCAGATTATTTTTAGCTTCTGAATACAATTCTTCCTTTGCAACAACAACAACAAAATTCGGTTCTTCACATGTATATTGTACCTAGGATATACTATAAAATATTTAATATGTTTGGGAATGCCTGCCATCTAGGGGAGGGGGTGGAGGGAAGGAGGGGAAAAATTTGGAACAGAAGGGAGTACAACGGATAATGTTGTAAAAAAAATTACCTATGAATATGTACTGTCAAAGAAAATGTTATAATTATAAAAATTAATTTAAATAATTTTAAAAAAGAAAGAAAACAAGCATAAAAATTAAGAATAAGATGCAAAAAATAAAAAATAATTAAATGGTTATTTACAAAAGGGATTAAAGGATAAGGAGAGATCTCTACCTTTTTATCTATGTTTCCCTAGTAAATCAGGCTTATGGACTACTCCAACACTTTGGAGTCTATGTAATAGTTTGATTCCCATAATTCAATTAAACAATACATATTAAATTCTGAATATACAAAGCCAAAAATCAAACCATGTCTGTTCTTAAAGAACTTAGATTCTGCTTAGGCAGACAGATGGTGTACAAAATGTTCATAAATACATGAATGTGAGAAAATTTGAGGTAAGACAAAAGTAATAAATGGGAAAGATAGAGAAGGCTTGCTGGAGATAAAGGCAATGGAGTTGAGACTTCAAAGAAGTCCTTTATCCAAAAGATAAAGATAAGGAAGAAATATTATGCTGTTGAGCTATTTCAGTTGTATTTCTGGGAGTAGAAACCCATTTAAGGTTTTCTTGGCAAAGATATTAGAATGGCTTGCCATTAGCTTATCTAGTTCATTTTTATTGATAAGTAAACTGAGGCAAACTGGATTAAGTGACTTGCCCATCACACAGTAATTATCTGGGGCTGGATTTGAACTTAAGTTCTGCTGACTCCAGGTATAGCACTCTTTTCACTGAACATAGGCATGGATAAAATCTCACTTACCCTTGAAAAGTGGAAGAATATATGTGACTATGGAAAATTCATAACTTCTCAGTGGTTCAGGTAATTCTTTAAGTGCTCCATAATCCCCAAAACGAATTAATTACTAATTCTCATAAATACTAGTTCTCGTTATCTAAGATTCTCAATTTCAGAGAAGGTGCCAGCCTGCATACAGTGAAAATTTTCTATCCCCCTCCTTGGTAATACTTGCAATATTTAAATTAACTTATTGTCTTATTGTAAAAATCCAATGACATATAGAAAGTATCTTCCTAATTGTAGGAAGCTATAGTATTACAAAAAATAATTAATATCTAAGACACTATCCCTTTGTTCTAAGGTTTTCTTCTGTCAACTCTATATTTTGTATGTACCTGTTTATTTAAATGATGTTTCCCCCATTAGTCTGTAAGCTTCTTATGGGCAGGAACTGTTTTCATTTTCTTTGTATAACCAGCTTTTATAACTGTGCTCACTTATATGTCGAAAATATTTAATAAATTCTTGTTTGCCTTGTACATAACAGGTGCTTAATAAATAGCATGACCTTAGAATTGGAAAGATCTCAGTTTAGTCCTACTGCTGACACATACTGGCTGTGTGTCTCTGGGCAGGTCACAACTGCCCATATGGGAAGCCCTCCAAGACTATAATTTATAGAAAAAAAATGCTGACCTTCATCAGTTCAAGTTGATATTCATGGTGGAAAAATTCCATACTGATGCAAGGTACTACACTCTGGAAATATTTCCACATTGAAGAAATTATAAGTCTAGATCGCTATTGGGAACAATAAAAAGGCACAAAAATATATTATTATTGATTGATTAATTGATTAATAATTATTTCACTTATATTAAATATCATTTGCTCTTCAGAATTTATTGAACATACTTAATTGTAAGGGACTCTCCTCATTCAAAACCCAAATTTCACTTTGACCTTCACTTTCTAAGTTGGTACCTGACTCCAGATCTCTTCTTCATAGCCCTCTTGCTTTGGCTTTTTAATCAGATGCACCCTGGCTCCTCACTCCTCCAGCCCTGCCTAATCATTTAAGACAAGGCACTCAACACAAAAATTCACGGGTCTCACCACTACTAGAGATTCCAAGGCTGAGGCTGGGAGTGACAAGCATTAATAAAGCCATGTTCAGGAGATGACACAACACCCCTAACATGACCCGTTGAAGGGTCTCACAGCTGCCAAGTGTCTTACTTAGAAATCCAGAAGCCAAGCCTGCTTTCAGGATGAGAGGCAAAAATAGCATGTGTGTAACCATTACATTCATTTTCTCTTTTCTTTTTAAAATAAAAACAAGCATGTTCTTAATACAGTACAATAAAAAAGGCAATTGTACATGAAATTGCAAATCTGCTAAACACAACTTGCTATTTACTTCAAATATACAATAAAATTATCAAGTACATTTTTTTTAATTTTCTCTCCCTTGCTCAGAGATTAGACAGTTCATTACACATTACACACACATACATACACACAAAAGCATACATATATGTAAAATTATTCTATCCATACTTATATTTATCAACTCATTCTTTGAATGCATATAGTGTCTTTTTTCATATGTCCTTTATAATTAATTTGGTTGTTTATGAGACAAAGTATTTATTTGCTCAAAGTTGTTCTTAAAACAATATATTGCTTTATGCAATGCTCTCTTCATTCTGTTCATTTCACTCTTCATTATTTCATGAAAGTCTTTCCATGTTTTTCTAAAACATCAAGTTCATCATTTCTTAAAGCACTATAGCACCACAATCATATATACCTTAACTTGTTCAGCCATTTCCTAATTGATAAACATCCCTGAAACTTCCAAAAAGAGAGCTCTGTAAACATTTTAGAACATATAGATGTTTTTCCTTTCCCTAATCATCTTTGTAAATAGGTCAAACAGTGATATTTCTGGGTCAAAGAGTATAGTAGCTTAATAACTCTTAGCCCAGAGTTCCTGTAAAAGCTGCGGACTGCTCTCTGATCTTTCCCAGCTATTCCCATGAATCCCCAACTTTTGTGGTCTGGGGGATCATTTTCTTGATTTCTTTCCTGTATTTGTTGATAAAAGCCAACTCTAATTTGGATTGATGATTTTGACTTCTCTAAAAAAATTTCATATTAAGTGATTACTCAGTTTATTTTTTACCTGGCATAGAATCAGAGAAAGTTTTGTGACAGAGTTGAAAGAGAATGTGACTAAGAGTTTATACTTCGTTCTAACTTCAATGACTTAAGGCAAGTCTGAGCTCCATTTATTTCCTCATCTATAAAATGAAGAGATTGCAATAATCTCTAATATCCTTCTAATTGTAGCATTCTTATTGTTTATTTTTTGTTTTCTGAAGAGGACCAATGGAATCATGGCATGATGTTTTGACTAGCATGTGAATTGTATTTAAGTGAGACACAAAGTGATGCAAGATGACACAAAGTCAGTAGTCTCTTTCTGTCCTCTAGTTATCCAAAGTTATCTAAATACAGTAGCAAGACAAAAGTCAGAACCACTGATGATAGCCTGGGAGGCAGTGGAGGATGATCTTTGTGTCTTTAATGTCTGACCAACCTCTATGAAAAAGGAGGAGGAAAAGAAGAATGAGGAAAGTGAAGATGAGGATGAGGAGAATAAGAAGAGGAGGTGGAAAAGGAAGATGATGAGGAGAGAAACAGAAAGACACACAGAGAGACAGAGACATACATACAGAGAGAGAGACAGAGACAGAAACAGAGAGACTTGTTTGTTTTTTTTTCCAAAATCTATTGAATTGGCAATTCTTGATGTTCAGTGACTAATTCTCTTGGCACAACAACATGAGAGGAGGTGAAAGTGAGAGGACAGGGAGACAAAAACCAGAAGTTCTAGTTGTATACATCCTTTAGCAAGGTACTGAAATCCTTGTGTTGTTTAGTTGTTCAGTCATATCCAACTTTTTGTGACCAGTGCCAGTCCCTTCTAACCTTAAGGACTCATTGATGCCCTATCTTTTAATATTTTATTATTATTATATATTATTTTTAATATTTTAATGCTGTTTATGTGGAGTTTTTTCCCAAAATAAACTGGAGTATCAAAGATTCTTCCATTCCCTTCTCTAGTGGATCTTTTGTCAGAATTTTCCATTATTATCTATCCATCTTAAGTAATCCTGCATGGCATAGCTCACAGTTTCATTGAGCTATGTAAATCCCTCTATCATAACAAGGAATTAATGCAGGAAGGAGAAACCTTTGTGCCATTACTCACAGTAATGGCCAAAGCACATGACCCAATGTGGTCACCTCCATTACATGTTATATGCAGTTTACAAAGTGATGAAATAAGGAGAGTATAACTGCTCTCTTACCCATCTAACTCTACTGCCAGGGAATAATATATGACCTTATGCGTACCATTCCATGAAAACCTATTTACAAAAAAAAAAAAAATTTAGTGGAAGTCTCCTCTGGTTCCCTTCCTATTGACAATTTTTTCTTTGCTATTTCATGTTCTTCTTATTTATTTTTTTTTTCTTTTATCAGTTTTACTCCCCATCTAGGCAGTTATCAGGCCATCTCACAATCAGCCTACTCCCACTGACTTGTTCTTCCCTATTTTATACTCGGAATTCCAACATCTGATTTTAATCCTAGACCCCCCATACTGATCTTCAAGAATAGTCCCAAATCTTGGAAAAATCAATACATGTTTTCAGTCCTTCTCCAAATCTGAAAATTCATTTCCCTTACATAACTATCCTTTACTATCCCCATTGGCAAATTTCTATTTAATCCATCCTGGTGATTATATAGATGAGGAAACCGAAGCAAGTAGCCCAGCCAGGATACAAATTCAATTCTCTAATTTCAAATCCACTACTTTTCCCACTGTACAATTACATTATAAACTCTACAAAGTCAGGGACATTTATGCACTACAAATCCTAGCAGAGTATATTGCATAGAGTTAATGCTTTTATAACTCTCTATTGAATTGAATTAAGAACTTTCTGGTGTTCTGGAGAAGGAAATGACAAACCACTCCAGTATCTCTTTGCCAAGAAAACCCCAAATGAGGTCACAAAAAGTTGGACATGATTGAAGTGACTGAACAACAACAACAAAAGAACCCTCTAGGAGCCTGTTATTTTAGGGAACATAAAAGAAGTCTAAGACTTCACCTTGACCCGAACAACATTTCAATCACCTCATGGATGTAAAAAAGAGTGCTTAAGATAGTACAATATCTGTTGCAAAGGACAAAGAAGTAAATATATTCCATGAAGAACTTGACTAGATCTTCTAGTTGGATATTTCTTGATACTTGCCAACTTAAATATGGTGACGAATATAACTAAATAGGATGATATCTACATTGTTTTTAGGGTTATATGATTCATGACTTAGAAGTCAAAGTAGCCAAATTAGGAACATTATTAGGAAACCTCAAAAGTATGTTTCCTTCCTTTTCTTTTCCTTCCCTCTTTCTTTCCTTCCTTCCTTCCTTCCTTCCTTCCTTCCTTCCTTCCTTCCTTCCTTCCTTCCTTCCTTCCTTCCTTCCTTCCTTCCTTCCTTCCTTCTTCTCTCTCTTTCTCCCCCTCACTGACTAGGACTCTCTATCTAGCTCAAGCTGGAAGTGCATGGTATTATGGTATCATTCATTGTATCAATCCTGCTACTGATGGGCACAGAAGTTTTGGCCTGTTCTATTCAAACTTGGGCAAGTTTGTTCCAATGGGAAGGGCTCATCATATTGATTCTAGACTTTATTCAGGCCCCCAATTGCCTCTTAATTCTACTTCAGCTGAGAACTATTCAAGCAATCTTCCAAAGCTCAGCTTCCTCCAATTCCAAGTTTTATAGGATTGTGATCCCATATGAAATTGATGTTTTCTTCCAAAAAAATTAGAAAATGATAGTAAGTCTAGTTGTTCTGTTCCAGAAAATTGCCCCAAAAAAATCTTTACTATATCTTAATTAACAATAAATGCTTCTTATTTTATGTAGGAGTCATTTTAGAATCAGTCATTTGTATGCATATTTAGATCACTGAACAATGAACAAAATCAATACCAAATTAAAGGAAAAGATGAAGATGAAAAAACACTGCATGAGATTATCCCTGATTCAATCTGTTGAAACATTCATTGGGGGGGAAAGGGGAAATGGACAAAAATTAAAGACACTAACTCTGATAATAAAAATTTCTTAAGGAAACTTAATGGAAATTTATTATCCAATAAAGAGACTAAAGGAGCATAGAAAACATGTCAGTGAGAAAATACTTGATTTCTTTGCTAAGTAAAAAGACAAAGTAATCAAAAACAATTTTAATTTAAAGCCCATCTGCAAAGCATGACAAGACACATTACCTTAAAAAAAAAGCAGCAAAATAGAAGAAGCCTCCCTACATATTGGTGGGAAATCCAGCTAAACTGGATTATTCCAAGAGTGTTTGTCAGTGAAATTAGAATGACAAAAAGAGACATGAAATACAATATATCTATCATTCTTTCAATAGTGATATTATGTTGTCAGAAAGGATAGTGGAACCACTAGACTTTCCAACTTTAGTAATATATAAAGGGGAAGTAGGCATGTCATTTAATATGTCAAGATGAACAGCAACTGAGCATATATATTTATGTGAAAAAAAATCCATGTCAGAAGTCATATTATTTTAAAATATTCACAAATTAATTTTCAAGCTATTACAAGAAGATTAAGATCTGATAAAATAAGTATTGTCATGAAGATTTTTCTTGTGCAGCATTATAATTGTATAAATATGTATACATATATTGGATTTAACATATTTTAACATGTTTAACATACATGGGATTGCTTGCCATCTAGGGAAAAGGGTGGGAAATTTGGAACACAAGGTTTTGCAAGGGTCAATGTTTAAATGTTATTCATACATATATTTTGAAAATAAAAAGCTTTAAAGGCATCTGGGTGGTGCAATGGATAGAACACCAGCCCTGAAGTCAGGAGAACCTGAGTTCAAATCTGGTTTCTAGCTGTGTGATTTTGAGCAAGTCACTTAACCCAAATTGCTTCAGCAAAAAAAAAAAAAAAAAAAAACTTTCATAATATATATGTATATACATTACACCTATATACACCTATAACTTCTTAAGTATGAGAATTTGCTCTTATAGAAACTCTCAAAAAGTTCAGATCAATAATTTATTTGTAATTTCAAAAATTCATGAAAGATTATCTGACTTGTCCAACATCATACAATCAATGCTGTATGACATCTGAATCCAGAGCCCCCTGACTTCAGGTTAATCTGAATTCTCTCTAAGGATAGTATGACTATGCAACAGCTGAGAAGACAGTGACAACTCTTGATTGGCATCCTTGATGAAAATGGAGTGAAGTTATTAAACAGGTTTTCCCAGACATTTTTATAGTCATACAACTTACTGAGAACTTGTACATGACAAAGTCACACAATTTACTGAGATTTTATATTTTACAAAGGACTTCTAAAAATAAGAACTTAACTACAGAAAATATGAGCCATTGTGTCTATTAAGTTGGTAGAACAAAATGAAACTTTAAAGTTTCTCTTCAAAGAAAGTTTTCTCTCATATTAAAATAAAATAATATTTTATGAGAGGATGGAGATAACTTTATTCAAGTATATGCTAAATATTAATATCAAATAATGCATAAAATAAACACATACATTCACCAGCAGTGTCAGTTAATATAAGATGTTATATAAAGAATTCAACTAGAAAAGTGAGTTTGATAGATCTCAAGTTTATTCAGATTCTTTCATTTAAAAATGTTACATTTATTGAATTGAGGCCCTGAATTCTCTAAGACTTCCTTAATGGGCTCCATAGCCATCCAAAATGATAACCACAACCATCCTCTTAGGAAAAACCAGCTGAATGAAAAGCACATCAGTACATTATTAACCAGATCATGACATGTGGTTGGTAATACAGATACAGAAAAATATAGATAACAGATATAGAAATTAGACATCTTCAGCTCACTGCTTGGGAGGTCCTGAAGGAAAGTGTGAGAGAGTAAAGGTATTGACTACCAAACTGAAGGTCTACAGACCCATTGTGCTGACCTCATTATATGTCTATGGAGCCTAGAAAGCATACCAACACCATTCCAGGAAACAAAATCACTCACATTTGAATTGTCTTAGGAAGATTTTGAAAATCACCTGGCAGGATAAGACACCAAACACTGAAGTCCTTTCTCAAACTAAATTGCCAAGCATTCCAACTCTACTGCAGAGAGTATAACTCCTTTGAGCTGGCCACATTAATAAATGTACATTTGCCAAAAAGATTATTTTGTGGAAAATTCACATGGAGCAAATACTCACAAGGTGGTCAGAAAAAGTAATACAAGAATACTCTCAAGATTTTGCTCTCTTAAGAACTTTAGAGTATTTTCCTATAGTCTTTCCCCACTAAGGGTCAAACTGTTATATTAGAATATGAGTAAAAATAAGAAGTAGAAGTAAAAGTAGAAGCAGAGTCAAGTATGAGACCAAATACTATGTTGACCAACTAGTGCTTAGAATTGGTACTATTTTTATTGGTACATATTTTTAAGCACAAATCCAGAAGCACAGAGACAAATATTACTATTTTTCTCACGTAATTTGTTCCTTTCCCAGAAACTTTAAAGTAATAAGCTCTGACAATTTGTGATTCTTAAGGTATGTACCAAGAGGTCTCTAATCTCTTCCATCCCTAAAACCAGGGCTAGTGCTCAACAAATTTGTAAAATCAGCAAAGTTATGAGCATCCATTCTTTTCTATTTCTACCCCTAAGTTCCTCATAGTCTACAAGTTTCCCTTAGTTTCATGTTGGGATTATTCATACAGAAGGTGGTAGTCAGAGCTCTAAAATGATCCCTTTATCCTTCATAAATCTCTATTCTAACAAAGGGAAGATGCTCAATTAGTTGGTTTCAAGAAAAAAATGATATACTAAATTATTCTGAGACAATAATATCTAAATGCTTTATTTCTCTATGTATTTGTACAAAGGACTTCTGGAAACAGTAATATCTTGTTTAAAAGAAATAAATCTCTAAAGGTAATAGTTCTGGCACTTCAGACCAATGGGGAGATTAACTAATTTCACTCAAAGTACAATTTATTAGTAACCACCTGCTTTTCCTATTTCCACATAGGGCCTGCCCTGCTAGGGATCCTCAGAGGAAGCATCTATGAGTTGCAGGAGTGGATGCACAAGGGTTTTTTTTTGTTTTGTTTTGTTTTTTCTTTGCAATTAATTGGGTTCATGGGGCTAGCAGAATGAGGTCTTTATTCACCAAGAATAAGATAGAAAAATCTGAATTTCTGTGGCCAAAGCTGTCATTCTCCATAGAGGTCCTGCTGACAAAGTGAAGATGTTATCAGGACCCCAGATGAGCATGCTCAAAGGGAACACCAGGCTCAGCCCACAGGGCCAGGTCCTCAAAGGCACGATGACAACCCCCTACAGCCCACTTTCCTCTTCAAGAGGCCCCCTCCCAAGGCCTGCCAGCTTTTTGCTAACAAGCACTTACTGACTCTTCCCTCCTGCTGCTCCAACCCATTCAGACTTGTGTTCAGTTATTCCATTAACACAGAGTGCGGGGCAAACACCAAATATATCAGATAAAGGTGATCAGTGAACTCAACTATACACAGGTAATTCTCAAGATGAAGGGAGGATAGGACAAGTGCTTTCTTAGAGAAGACAGAAAAACACTTTCTCTTTCTTATCAATGTCACTATCCAGCCACTATTTAAAGGGAAGTTAAATGGAAGGTGACATTTCTGAGCAGGTGAGGATCACCCTGGAGTTCTCGTGCCCTTCTGTTATCTCTTTTTATTTCTCCTTTTCCTTCTTTCCTTTTTCCCTTTCCATTCTTCCTATCGCTTTCCACTTCTTTTCTCCTAATCTTTTTTCTTTCCCTGTATTTCCCCTCTTATCTCCATCCTTCTTTTATTCATCTTACCTCTCTCCATTTTTCCTCATGTTTTTCCCCATCATCATTCCATCTTGTGACTTATTTTTCCCATTTTAAAGGTGCTTTTCTACACAGGACAGACTTTGTGTATAGCAAAGAAGGTGATTGCTTACCATGTATACATAAATGGAACTATGGAACTTCCTTCATTGAAATTAAATGGCCAAAGGTCTATCCTTAGAGAATCATTTATTCTGGTGTTTTCAGCAGCATTTTTTTTCTTGCTTCCAAAATTTCTTTTTTTAAAGAAAAATTTGTCTTTTATTAGCCATATAATTTTCAAAAATTTCATTCATTTTATTCATGTGCTTTTGTTTTCATTGAACTATTCCAACAGATTTATAACACTCTTCTGTAATTGATTTGTTCATCTTTTTTTTCCTTCAAGAGATGATTATGATTTTTTTTTAAATTCAAGCCTAAGATTAACTACTCGATTTTTGTATCAATAAAAATGAGCGGCTACACTAGGGAGGGTGAGGGTATGTTTCTAAGACCAGTTCTAAAACACTAAAATGATAACTTCCAAAATCTACATTAAAAGTACATATTGTACTTGCTATTACCATTACAGATTTGTTTTTATATTTGAATGGCCAACACCCAGATACTTGGAATATAGTAGATACTTAATAAATATATGTTACATGAATCAGAATTACTTTATATAATATCTGGCAATAATCCGTAGATTATCCTGCTAGTTCTGCTGCTGCCAATGGTTTATCCAATTCTGCTCACTATAAAAGGCCAGTTACTCTATAGAGTCACTGATTTGGGGGCCTGGCAGTTATATGAAGAGACAGTCTGCTGGAGGAGGCAGGATGAAATGGAATCACTTATGTATGTGGAGAGGTTGTCCTAAGCAAGAACAAGGGCCACCTCAAAGGTGAGACAAAGGCAAAAGGACAAAATGGTAGATTGCATCTAGGTGATGTGAGATCTGGGAGAAAAAGGAGATCTTTGTGAATGGCCCCAATTTTTTACAGAATATAGGAGGCAAGATTCTCAGGTAAGAAGGCAAGTAGAAGGAAAACCATGGGAGTTTTGAGGAGGACTTGAAAAGGTTTAAGAAGAGGCACAGTAAAAACTGTATAGTAAATTAATTGTGAAAATGCAAAAAGTTTATTTATTTGTAGTAAGGGCCCAGTTAAAGTTATGTAAAATAAATTTATAATGGATCCAGTCAGAATAGTTAAGTGATTTTCCTCTACCTTGGTACAAGAGCATTTGTGTGAGAGCAAAAGCAGCCAATAACGGAAGCGAACCATGGCTGAGACTTGACAGAGCACAAGTAAAATGATAAGGCAAGGGATAATGTAGAGTTGGATTGGTTAATCTATGGACTATGGACTATTCTGTCCTCCTTCTGGCTATCAACCTTGCAGATTGCATATAGTTATTAGTGTAGCTAGTGCAAGATTGATAGCCAGAAGGAGAACAGAAGAGTTGAGTGAGTGTATATCGTGGTATAGACAAAGAGCAAAGTTTGGAAGCAGAAGGCAAAGTGGAATGCCAGTAGATTGTGATCACATTAGGAAATTTCATGACTCCATGAAGATGGAGGTGCTATAGAATTTTTGATTGTCTCTCTCCAGAAAGGGTACATAAACACTACTTGACATCTCCTATGATGAATGCTTCATCTTTTTTTTTCTCTTTCTATTTTTCTTCCAGATGGCTTCTAAAGAGATAGAAAGTGTTGTGGGAAAAGAGAAGGACCATTAATGAATGTCTTAAGAAGAGAATAATATGGTAAACATCATGTGCAAAAAGAATTCCTCAATAATCTCAAATCCTTATACCAACCTTTGGAAAAAAGTGGAATAAACTCTCAATCTCAGATAAACATAGACAGAAAAAATACATAGCTATATCACAAATATTTTTGAGGGTTGTTTCTCTAGGAGGCCCAAGTTAGAGAGTTCCAGAATCTGCTCTTCTATCCAGAGAAAGAAATTTTCTTAATTAGCTTTTATTTCAGAATCTACCATCCTAGTTAGAGAAAGGTGAATTTCCCAGAAAGCATCATTCATGGGAATTGAGGGAGCCAATTTCCTACCCAAAGAAACAGAATTCTGTGGGCAGCACTTCTCAAGAGAGATAAGATAATTTTGTCTGTTTCCCAGTGTTGGTAGTAACAATTAAAAGTGATTAGATCTATAACATAAAAGAGGAAAGAATGTTGACCTTGCCCTGTGCTATTACCATGAGTGATTCCTATGGCATGGGATCAAGAAGAAAAGAAGTTGACTATCTATGAGTCCCACATATCTTCTGAGGAAACTCTTCCCACTTTTGGTTATCTCTATTTGTTAGGATTTCACTTCTAAATCTGCCTCCTTGAAACTTCTAATAACAGTTTCTGGTTTTGAAGGCAAAGCTCTGATTTATCTCTTTTTAGGCTTAAACATAGGAAGAGCTCTCATGAATTGGTTTCCTAAGAATCTGATCCAACTAATTCACCTTGAAGACAGCTCCACTATTGGCCTAATATCCTTTAGGAGATGTCAAGTGCCTTTTCTAGAGAGGGACAATCAAAAATTCTACAGCACCTCCATCTTCATGGAATCATGAAATGATTATGAATGCAAACAAAACAAGAATTAGGCTTCTTGTAGAAGGTGGAATGTTACTTGGGACTTAAAGGAAGTAAGAGAGATCAGTAGTCAAGGTAGAGGAAGAAGAACATAATCAGAGAAAATGTCCAGAGTTGAGAAATGAAATGTCTTGTTCATGGAACAGCCAAGAGGTCAGTGTCACTATATTGAAAAGAGTATGTGTTGGGAGGTAAGGTATAGAGGGCACACTTTAAAATGCTTGTTCACTTAACCTAATGACATGACTTGATTTTAACCTTTCTTATTATGCTATTGAACTTACTGAAAGACTCTGGATTCACATTCATCATTTTAACACAGGACCAGGAGTCCAGAGTCAAGATAAGAGTCTTTGCTTCCCTTATTCATCTACATATAGAGAGGTTTAGTGTGGATGGAAAAATTGATGGTTCATATTTTTACATAGTATTTGCAGGCTCGCAAAGTACTTATCCCTCCACAATAGGCAAGACAGATAAAGAAACAGGTTTCCTGAGAATAAATGCCTAGTACTTGAATTGAAAAACCCCACTATGCTGAGGATGGGTTTAGGGACTAAAAGGAGATAGTTGGTCAGGAGTGGGGGCTGGAGTGATGTGGGATGCTTCAAGGAATGACATGGCTTCTAAACGTTAGAAGAAGGATGCCCAGGTTCCATTCATTCACTATGTCCTTTAAACTTCTTAGATATATCTTTCAAATTCCTTCCAATTCTGGCATTTTCTCTGCCCCAGTACATTCTGAAAGTATGTGTGGCAAGTAGTCCTTGGGATTTCCCTTCCCAAAAATTTTCCATCTGTTTTTCCATCCATTTTCTTCATCCCATCAATTTTCTGCTCATCATCTTCCTCTCTCTTCTCTGGGTGCTCTGTAGCTGCTTCATATTCATTTGAAAGGAAAATGAGTCGAACTGAACCATCTCTGTTTGTTCAGTTACTTTGACTTAATCCGTAAAAAAGATCATTGTCTTTTTGGGGATATCCATATCACTAACTAGATTCAAAAACTGAGGTCAGTAAGGTTCTCAGGGTCATTTTTTGACCCACACTTTTCTCCACCTGGTGGAAGATTTCACATCAGCTAAACCATATAACTTAAAATGTGAGTGCCCAGTGTTTTTCTCCCTTCAGATTTCCCTCAGAATGTGAGGGTGGGGGCAAGAGAAGGGGAATGAAGGCAGAAGAGCTAGCCAACTCACACCTCACTTATTTTTAAGTAGCCCATGTGGTTTTACTTTGCACCCACTTTTCCAGTGGGAGTCTCCATGTTAGCACCTGGCGACACCTGTTTTCAATTAGCCCAACTGTTTCTCTCAGAAATAATACTCTTAAAGGGATGGACCCACTGTCACTTTTACCAGCCCAAGCCAACTAGTTTTATCTTCTTCACCCAGGCCAATGGACAAAATATTAAGGCCTTGCTGTGTTAGAGATGAGTTTAGGGCAGGAGATGGGGGTGGGAGGTCAGGAGAGAGAAGATGTGGAAGGCTGCAGTGAGAAATGTCTGCACCATACAAGCCTCCCCTTCTGACCTGGGAACACCTGAAGACCTTGTGTCTGCCTGACAAGTAAGATTTTTTACATTCTTCAGTGGCCACGCCAGTATAGAAATGGAAAGGGCTGCCCATGGGGCCCCAAAGGGCACTAGGGTTTGCAGAGGTCACCTTTTTTGGGATCTGGCTAGATTTCATGGTTCCAGCTGCTGAGGATGATTTGCTGGAGGATTCCAGCAGTCCAGTGCTACCTGCTGGGAAGCCTCATCCAGCTGGGGAAAGCCTGCCAATTGCTCTGTGGAGCCTTCAATAACATTAGAAAAACAAAACAATCCCTCCCCCCACATCCACTACCTTGAGATTTCTTCTTTGGTTCATTTGATTGACTGAAAGTAAATTACTTACTCTCACATCTTTGGCAGGAGATTGAACTTCCAATATATGGCTAATAGTTCTCAGTCTTAATATGGGAAGGGGAAAAGAATGGATTTTTTTTTAAATAACAAGAAAACATTCTTATTCTAATTTGAAAATGAATACATTGATCAGTGTCTGTGATTGGCTTTCCACTTCCTTCATCAAAATGTACAAAGTGGGACAGATTTGCCTTTGTGGTTTTGAAGAAAAATGAATACGGTCCTTTTCTTTGTTCTTTGTCTGAAAGGGCACTCAAGTACAGGACCTACCGCTTGCTTTGCTTTCTCTCTCTCTCTCTCTCTCTTCTCTTCATTTTCACAAGCTTTTGCCAATAGCAAGTGCTTAATAAATGTTTTCTGAAGATTATAGATTTAGAGGCAGAATGGACATTACAGGCCATCCATCTCTCTCTTTTTTACAAACAAATAAGCAAGGGTTCAGAGAGGTCAACTTGCCCAAAATTAAATAGGCAGAAAGTGGTAGAGGGAAGATTTGAACCTGGGTCTAAATGAATCTTTCCACTGTAGCTTTCTGCTTCTTAAAGTAATTGAATCCTTCTTTTGTCAAGTTTGATTGATTTCTTTTTTGATCTTAGCCCAGCAAGGGTTTGAGTCATGGTCCTAAAATCTTTGAGGAACAGACAGACAGACAAATAACAGAGAAAAATAGACAGACCGACACAGAGAGAGATAGACAGACAGACAGACAGACAGAGACAGAGAGTTAAATTTGAAATAACCTTGAATAAACAGGGTACCAATGCAAATCTTTATGTAGGAAAATGACTTGATTATAAAGACTTTAAAGACCCTCTGTCACCTATTCCAGTCATGTCATTTTATAGTGGAGGAAATGAAGGGCCAAAGAAATCACTAAACTTGAAGTCAGGGCACAGAAATCAAATTCTGCATTTGCTACATTCCTATGTGCTATTAGGCAAATGTTTCCCCCTTTCTAGGTTTTTGAATAAGATCATTCTCAGTCACTTCCATTTAGAAGTCTCATGGTCTTTTAAGTGACTTTCTCAATGTCACAAAGTTAGTGCCAAAAGTATTTTAGAGCCAATTGGAACCAGCTCCCAATTTTCTGATTTTTCAGTGTGAGTGTTATACCTTGGAAATCAGCAAACTCTATAAATCAGGGTTTGAGTTATTATTTTCAAGATGTATAGACTTGAGCAGGTAGGTGGCACAAGGGCTAGAGCACAGGCCCTGAAATCAGGAGGACCTGAGTTCAAATTTGACCTCAGATACTTATGACTTCCTAGCTGTATGACCCTGGACAAGTCACTTGACCTCCATTGCCTCAGCAAAAAATTAAAAAAAAATTTGTATAGATTTAAGAAAGTGAAATGGGAAAATGTTAATAATGAAAATTAAGCACACTTTCCATATATTCTTTCCAGAAAGCTGATTGTTAAAACATTTACTAACACAACCTGATTTCTACATAGTGTTTTGTCTGCAAGGGAAGCTTAACAAGTTTGCTGAGTTGAACTGAATTAAGTCAGCCTAGGATAGATATGCTTTAAAAATCTGACTTTTGCCACAAAACAAAAGCAAATATAAGTCCATGCATCATAGCAATGGCCATTTCTAAGTTATATAATTTTCTTATCTCCACTGGAAGAGTAACCTGAAATTGCATGTGCAAGTGCAGCCACAATAGTAGCAATACATCCAATGTTCCTCAGTACATCTTTGATGTGTATCATAATGTATCTTACAAAAATCCTTTTCTTTTGGTGGGTTAGGCTTTCTCTATCCCTAGGCCTGGAAATAGATATTTTGGACCTATTTTCTTTTGGAACTTTGAGACAGGATTGGGGTGAGCATAATTATTCAATAAGCACTGATTAAGCCTCAATTAAGTTCTTTTAGGATATTCTACTCTTCTCTTGAGTCTAGCTGGGAAGAGACTGGAAGAGGTAATTAGGGGAAATAGATCACTAGAAGTTGAGTCAGAAGACATTAGTCCCAAATCTATCCCAGGTCCCTGTTTGATCACTTATAATGTAATGGGGACACATTTATAGGGGTTTAGAAAGTGTAAACTTTCTAAACCCCTATAAATCCCTATCTAAACCCCTATAAAAGGGTTTCAATTAGGTGAATTACAAGGTTCCTTCCAAATTGAACATTCTATGATTCTAAATAAGTTTAATAATCAAATGGAAAATGTAAATGACAACTTATATCAATAATAAAAGAAAGTTCAGAGTATATTGAATGGTATGGGCAGAAAGGGCTCTAGGAGTTCAAAGGACAGTTATGTCACTTCAAGATGAGTTAGTCAAAGAAATGTTGGGCTCATAAGACTGGAGATTTAAGGCTGAAAAGGATGTTCAAGGTCATCTAGCCCAATCTTCCTTTTTGTCAGATGAGGAAACTGAGGATAAGTGATTAGTCCAAGGGCTAGATAAATCCTCTCCAGATCAAACTTCAGCCATTTACCACCTTTGGGCTAAATTAATTCACACAATCTGTTACTTCTTACCTCTCAGCTCCTCTCCCCAGTTGCATAGAGATCAAGCACAGCTGTACTTTTTGAGAGGGGCTCCATTTTTCCATTAATGTCTTTATAATATTGTTATGCTATAAACCCTGGTGTTCCAGCATGGTCTGTCAGACAGGATGCAAGGTGACAGAACTTGATTCTATGCAGCATTCAAAGTTTGGGAAGTAGGAATCCCAGTAGACTATGAAGTCACCAACTCCTGCCACAATTGGATTCAGCCACCAGGACAAAGCATTTTCAGGACAGAGTAGGGAGAGAAATATCATCTGCCCACCGAAGCTGACTGCTCTGACAACCATGCACCTCACACCTGCAGTGGCATTTTCCTGGTCGGCTCCCTTGGATCATAAAGGCTCTCAGGCAGGCTGCAGGTGTCAGCAGCCATGCTAGAAACCATGTGAATATTTAGTGACACTGAGTTGCCAACAGATGTTTTTGTGACTTAGTAAGAGCTGATTTAACAAGTCAGCTCACAGCTGGCCCTTGTTGGGGATGCAGGGGGGACCAGAGTAAAGGAAGCACAGGACTGGGCTGTTGTATTTCCAGTCCTGTTTCCAGGACTTCCCTGCATTTCCAGAGGTGTTTCTGAGTCCCTGATACCTGAAAATTAGAGAGCAAATTGGACTACCACAGGGTATCTTAGTATGATAGAGGGAGTCAGATAAGGTCTAGCTAAAACCAAAGTAGTGATATATGATCTTAAAAAATTCAAAATTGGAGATATCCATTTGGATTGTGGAAGAATGAGGGCCAGGAAGAAGAGATAGAAACAATCACTGAAAGATCTATCAAGTAGGTGGATATGATTAAAATGTTTATGGATTGCTTTTGGCACCTGAACAGTATTTTGGCTACAGGGGATTCATTCTTGGGGAGTTACATTGCTAAGTAATAAAAATCAAGAATAAGAAATAAGAATAAAAATCAAAATATTTAAGGAGGAAGTTACAACTGTCTGATTATTCCTCAATAGAAATTGTACTTGCCTGGCAATCAGGAGAACTATAGTACTCACTGTGCCACTGGCTAACTGTGTGACTCTGGACAAGCCCCTCAGTTTCTTTATTTGTAAAATGGGAAGGGGATATTGGATTTATTAAGGGTCCTTGGGTTATGAAAAGATTTTAGAGAGTTTATGAACTTGGATGAGGCAAAAATATGTATTTATTTTCACTAACATTTAGGGAGTTTTAGGCTCATATATTTTATTTTATAAATTTAAGACAATTATTCTGAGAAGGAGCCTAAAATATTCACCAGTCTTTCAAAGGAATTCTTAATACCAAAAAGGTTAAGGACCCTTGGATTAGAGCATCTCTAAAGTCCCTTCCAATTCTAAGTTGCTGCTTAATCCAGTGATGAATCAGCAAGAGATATGAGACAGAATAAGAGTAATAGAACAATACATTTAGAGCAACTGGAAAGAGTCCTGTCCTTAGGAAATTTGCATTGGCTGGTATAAGTATATATAATATACTTACAAGATAATTTTGTGTAAAAGAGATACTTGTAATTTGAGAGAATTACAAAAATCTTCATATAGAAGGCAGTTTTTGATCTGAGACTTGAAATAAACTAGTGACTCTAAGAATTAAAAGTGAAGACATTTTAGGAATAGGGGTATGCTGGGGACTGAGTAGGTAAGGAGAAACAATCTATTCAAAAAAGATTAGAGGTCCAAGATCAGTTTATCTGTTGTTACTATTAAGAAAAGCAAACACAATCTAAATATTCTTTGTTGTTGTTGTTTGCTGAGGCAATTGAAGTTAAGTGATTTGCCCAGGGTCACTCAGCTAGGAAGTGTTAAGTCTGAGGCCAGATTTGATCTCAGGTTCTCTTGACTTCAGGGCTGGTGCTCTACTCACTGTGCCACCTATCTGCCCCTAAATATTATTTTATAGTATCTCTTAAGTGTCTAGGAAATAAAGAAAATAGAAAATTATCACTATTGTAATTATTACTTTATTAATGCCCAAGTAATAGCATGATATAGTGGGTAAAGCACTGGATTTGGAAGCAGGGATGAGGATTCAAATCCAAGGTCTGCTACTTAGTAGCTGGATGATCTTGGACAAGTTATTTAGCCTCAGTTTTTCTTTCCCATGAAAGGAGAGGGGTAGACACAATGATTTCTATGTTTGGAATCCTACAATCCCATGATGCTCTGAAAAATCCATTCCAAGAGGCTCATCTCTTCCAATCAATTTCTGCAAAGCCAAACCTAGGTTGTTATTGGTCATGCTCAGAGAGGATAAAGAAAAGAGCTTCCTAAATCTGAGATTTGGAAAGCTAAATTCTGTGTAGTCTCTTGTATCTTCCCTTCTTCAAAGCTCTTCTTAAATGGGACCTTATTTTAAAAGGAGCAGAGGCTCACATAATATTTGATTTGTAAGGAGGAAGGAACATAAAGTCCAAATACTCCAACAAAGGAGATACCAGGAAGGAGAAAGAGAGGCAGAGAGCGCTGCATTTGTCAGGCACATGGCAGACAGAGCCAGGCCACGGCACTCAGAAATGAACATTCCTCCTGGGGAATTCTTGCAAAAGCACCAGACTGAAAAAGGAAAGGGAATCTGAAGGGGGAGGGGGAGAAAGCAGTGGCAAGTGACGGCCACAGAGCAGTGGGGACAATGTGCTGTCGTCTAGGAAAGCCAACAGGTTTCTCCCGATAACGCAAAAGGTGCCAGTGGGGAAAGAGATTTGAAGTGGCACATGTGCTTGAGAGGGATAAATGTGAGCTTTTGAGAAGGAATCCAAGCAACAAAGAGTGGAGAATAATGTGGCTCCTTCTGATAGAGGGAGGCAGTGGGGGATTCCTGGTATACAGACTGCCAAGAATGTAGAGTATATTAAATCAGGGCTGTGGACAAAGAGGCAGTTTAATATCAGGCTGCTATCAATGACAGCAGAGGGGGCATCCTTAGCACCATCAGAGCAGAGGGGATCTTACAACAGAGGCTCAAAAATAGCAAAGGAAAAAAAATCGTATTCAGGTTTTATGGTCCTTAAGCCCCTGCTGTTTGGGGGGAAGGGAGAATGGAAGAAGAGAAAAATGGGAAGAAGGATGAAGGGGAAGAGAGATTCTGGAGTCAATCAACAATAAGGGGGCTGAGGGCATCTATGTTAGTCTGCTCTTAAGAGAATATTCATTGGTTAACAATTATCTGACATTTGCATGGTGTTCTCTGTTTTCCAATGTACTTTTCTCCTACATTATTAATAGATTTAGAGCTGGAAAGAGACCTTAGTAATCATTTAACCTTACCCCATTATGTTATAGATGAGGTATCTGAGGTCCTGATAACTTGTCTTGGGGTACACAACTAGTAGAGCCAAAAATGAACTTAGGTCATTAGAACTCAGATTCAGTTCAAGTTTCAACATAACCTATTGTTGTTCAACAAAGGTCACAAAGTAAGAGAAGGAAGAAAGGAAGGAAGGAAGGAAGGAAGGAAGGAAGGAAGGAAGGAAGGAAGGAAAAAAATTTAAGCACTTATATGTCAAGCAGTGTGCTAAGCTCTGAGGATATAAATTAGTGCTTAATAAAAGTTTGGTGACTGATATACAGAAATGAAACAGTCTACTCTGCAGGATAGTGTTTTCTAATGAGGATGACAATGCAAATTGGAAAATGAAGCTTCAGTCAGTCAACAAATATTTATGAAGCACTCACTGTGGGTTGGGCACTGAATTAAACATTGAGAATATATATATGAAAAAGACAAAAACCAATCCCTGCTCTCAAAGAGATGATCATCTTATTAATGAAAGAGAGAATAAAAAAGCAATTATCACACAAAGATATATTATATAAATACATTCGAAGATTATATATAATATATAAGTATAAATACATATAAACACATAATATGTAAACACAAATATTGCATATATGTAGATACACTTATGTATGAATGTGTATGTGTGTGTTTATTTGTAACATTAAGGGGAATTGGGAAAAGTTTCTTATAGTCAGGATAGACTAGAGTAGAAAGAGACTTGGAAGAAAGATGAACTAACAGATTAGAGTCCAGGCATGAAGTGATTGGGGTCTGTACCATAGTAGTGGCAATGTCAGAGTAAAGAAAACGGTATATATGAGTCAGGTTGCAAAGATGAAATCACAGGACTTGGCTACATATTAGATGTGGGGGAGTACAAGAAAGTGAGGGATTAAGATTGTGAAACTAAATCATTAGGAAGATGGTGGTACCCTCAATGGTAACAGACAAATTAGGAAGAAAGAAGGATTTTATGGGGAAAATAATGAATTTCAACTTGGACTAAGTTTATAAGATCCAAAAAGCTGTTGGAGATGCAAAAGCAGAGCTCAGAAGAGTGGTTAAGGCCTAGATAAGTAAATGTTGTAGTCATCAGTTTTAGGGCAGATCACAAAACTTCAAGGTCCAAAGGGTTCAATGATAGGTGAATAGAAAGATCCAGGGGCCTGTAATGATTTTCATAACATCACTCTAAAGCAAGAAGGACTAATATTATTATTGCCAGTTGATCAATAAGGAATAGGACACATATAAAAGTTTAAGTGACTTGTATAGGATCATAAAATCAACAATTGTCAAAACCAGTCCTCAAATCTAGGTTTCTCAACTCCTATTGCAGTTTTGGGTTTGTTTGTTTCCCCTCTATTCCCATTCAATCATAGAATTTAAAGATAGAAGAGATATTAGAGATCATTTAGCACAATAATTTAATTTTACTAATGAGGAAACTAATACCTATAGAAATATAGTGGGGAATCACAGAGTCTTGCCCAAGGTCAGCAATGGAGGAAGACTAAGACAGAGGAGTCTTGAATGATTCAGCATTCTTTCAAATACACCACCAAGTCATTGTCCCTTTAGTTAAGTTAATCTTTTTAGAATACAACCTAATCTTTTCCTGATTTGGATGTTTTATGGATTAAACCATGGTTTGAAATAGCAAGCTGTATAAACTTGATGTTATATAATTGATCTATGTTGGCCCTGTCCCCCAATATCTGATATAAAGGACATCCTTATATATTAAGAACATAACAGTAGGAGATCAATAAGGTTTGATGTACATGATCAAATTAATCAATTCATAAACAGTGCGCCAACATCATTATTTTGAGGAAGGCATCATTAAAATCACAGACTCCTAGAATTTAGCAGGATTATAGATTTAAATCTAGAAGGGATTACCTAGTCCCAAACTGTGGGATATAATCTTGAAATAGCAATATATTAATTAGCTATCTAGTCTCCTTATCTTCAGTTTACTTATCTACAAAATGGAGATAATATTACCTACTTTGGAAAATTGTGAGGATCAAATGAGATAACAGATATAAAGAATTTTGCAAACCTCTAATATGCTGTTTTATGGATAAAAATACAGAAACTTAGAGAAATCAAATAATGGGGACAATGTCATATAGCTAGTGAGTGGCAGAGCCTGGATTTGAATCAAAGTTTACCAACAAACCACAGTACCATGAAAAGTGCTTTGTTTGGACAAGGGTCTAATCATTACTATTTGTATGACTTTGAGCAAATCATTAGACTTCCTCAAGGCTTGTTTCCTTATCTGTCAAAGGATGAAAGGAGTTGAATTTGATGACCTCTGGAGCCTCTTTCAATTCTGTATCTATAGCAATATAATTCAGAATCCAGCGTTCTGTCTGAAACACTGTGTTGTCTCATAAAACCTATTGTATGTGGTAGTACATTAGATAAAGCACCAGGCCTACAATCAGAAAGACCTGAGTTCAAATGTGGCTTCATACTTATTAGCTATGTGATCTTGGGCAAGATAATTAACCCTTTTTTGCCAATTTCCTCACTTGTAAAAATAGCTGAAGAAGGAAAATATAAATCATTCCAGTGTCTTTGCCAAGACATCCCAAATGGTCACAGAGAGTCAGACACACATGAAAAAAAATGACTGAATGACAATTTTACTAGACTATTTCCCATCCTCATACCAGGCAGGTCCAACTCTCTGAGACCAGACATATTCAGGTTGGTATGACTTGCCAGTTAGAAGGGAGATTAAAAGTTTATCCTCCAACAGTATGTAAGAATCCTCTCTATAGAAACTCAAATAGATAATCATATAGCCTCTGTTTGAATACCTATGGTGTTCATATTATAAGAGAGTTATTAGATTGTAAGTTCCATGCAGGAAAGAATTGTGTTTCATCTAAGTTTCATATCTATGCCCCTCCTTCCACTCTTAGTCTCTCCTCACTATTTTTAAATAAGGAAATCCATTTTATTTATAGACAGCTTTCATTATCAGGACACCATTGAAGTCTCTTTTCATAATCTCTACTCATTTTCCCTTGTTCAGCAAAGAACGAATAAGTTATTACCTATTCAGATATGGTAACTTTACAGATATACACCTTATCCAGGATTCAATTGGGCTCATTCATTTATAAGAAGAGATTATATAGATTACACATTTCAATTAAGAAACTCTATGGATCATTAAAGACATGGATCAGAATTCTCTAAAAAGAAGAGAAACTGGTTCTTCTAAATCACATGAAATAAAGAGTCTAGACAAAGACTCCAAAAATTCTCAAATGTACAGTATCAAACTATTTCTTCATACCTTCAAAGTTGGTTTGGGAAGAAGAGAAAAGTGGGTAGTATTTGTAATAAAAAAAAAAAGAAAACAAAACATCTCACTTACCAGCAAGATGATTGCATTTCAATTTTAGCTAGGGGAAAAATCCTCTTTTAGACAGCATTAAGGAATTAGGAAGCATAATCTGTATGCTTCACTCTACAATCATAGGCAGCCTCATAAAAATATGTTTAGTCATTTTCCTACTGTTTTCATGACCTTATTTAGGGTTTTCTTGGCAGAGGTACTGGTACGATTTTCTATTTCCTTCTGGAGAACATTATATAGATGAGGAAACTGAAGCAGAATTAAATGGCTACATAGCTATTATGTATCTGAAGTCAGATTTGAACTCAGAAAGAGTTCTATCCACTGAGCTACCTAGCTGTCATAAAAATATAAAGCAATGCAACTTCTGATCAGGAATAAAAGTTACTTCCAGTCATTTCATTGAAGGTTTTTCTCTCTTTAAGACAAATATTTACAATGCAAATACTCTTGAGTAGAGTTATATATAAAGCTTGTCTATCAACACTGTACAATTATCTCTTCTATATCATGGGATGAGGAGTGTGATGCCCTACCTCTGGAATATGCATATAAAATTTTTTGACCCTCCCTCTGTACCAGAAATGAAGTTTGAATTACCATTGTATTAAAAGATAAACTATGTTGATATACACAATACCATACATATCTGAATTTTTAAACTTTCTGTGTCCTCTACTGGCTTTTCCACGTCATCTGCTGCTTCTACTAAATTCCCCCCAAATTCCCATTTAATTAACTATGCCAACCCATGGTATATCTAAACTGCAATGGGCAAAATTGTGAAATGGAAAGAATAACTGTATTTTACTGTCTTGACACCACAGTCTTAGGATAATAGAATTTAAAAGATAAATGAATCAATCAATCACTTAGACCAAATCCTTCATTTCACAAATGAGGCTATTTAGTGGTAAAGTTATTTCATGTAGATCAAACTGCAATTAAATGACAGAGTCAGATCTCAATCCCAGGACTTCTGCTTATAGATATCAACTAATAATTAGTATTTATTTGCCATCTGTCAAAAAGAAAATCTCAGGAGAAAGGAAAAAAAAAAACAGAAAATTGTTATCAGAAAAACAGAGAGTAGAATTTATAGAAGAATGGACTAATTTCCAATTTTACTGGGGTCTTGTTAGCCCTAGCTGTATCCTTTCAAAACCAGCCCCCATGCCAATTTAGCACAAATGTCAAGTCATCAACCAAAGAAATGCAACTTCTCTGCCATTCTGTTTCCTCATCAATCAAATGAAGGGACTGGACTAGAATGACCTCTAAAGTTCCTTCCAACTTTAAATTCTCTGAAACTAGTCCAATATTATCCCCTTGAAGAGACTCTCCAGGGACGTTTCCATTTTGACATTCAGTATTGCTATCGTCAGTCCTTCCCCAGAACCTAACAGGCTCGGTGTTTCCATCAACTCATTTCCATGTTCTGGAAATGCTTCCTTCTGGAAAATTTTCATCTTCCATCTCATTTCATGATCTTGGGGAATCCTGGTGCTCCCCTCCATGGTGAGAGCAGTCAAGGTTAAATGCTATTTCATGATAAGAGTCAACCTCTGAAAACGGAATAATGCTCTGAAAACAATAGCACTCTTCAGGGGTCATAGCAGAGGTAACCTCAAACAAAGCAGACACTATGGAAAGCCCCTTGCAGAATGACCATCTGGAGATGACAGATTGTAAATCAGCTGTCATTCTTTCTAGGCACCAAATCTCATAATTTTAAAGAGCAAGGAATGAAGGATATAAATAGACCCATTACTATCATTTCTATTTTAATCTCCTCCTTCCCCTCCCTTTTACTCTCTTCACACCGCCTTCTCAAAGTTGACTTAAAATTCTTTGTTAAAAGAAAAACAAATTATTTGGGAGTGAAATTCAAAAACCTCTAAATAAAATATGGGGCAAATAAATTGCATTTTTCTTATTGACTTTTATTCTTGTAGTGGTCTCCCTAGAGAGTCTCATTCTCTGTTAGGTGGTTTTGCTCTTTGTTTTTGAATATTGTAACAACACTGGTTGCCTAAATATGCTACAGTGTTCTAACTCAGCTTCCCCTGTCCTCCATAACACTCTTCCCAATCCTTTCAATACCCCTCCCTATCCCCTGCATGTAATTGTCATGGTAGCATTAACTTTAATACTAGAGGAAAATATTGGTGTTGTCATGCTTTTGTAAAAAATATCTTCTTGTTCCCCTGAATTATTCCCTTTTTGTCATTCCCCCTAAATCTCAGAACCCTAAAATCTTAGATGAATGAATAAAAAAGTATTTTAAGTGCTGGCTATATACTGAGGATAGAAGGAGAAAAGCTAAGAATTCCTTCTTTCAAGAAGTTCAGATTCTAATAGGGGAAGAAAATTCATCTTGCATACTTGCAAACTTGCATAGTTGCAAGTCAATAGGACAAACCCCATATTCTTAAGGGTAAAGCAATACTGCAGATGTAATGCATTTTTAATGGCATTTCCCCTAAGAAAGTCATATCTATTTCAGATGTTTAACTTTTTTAAGAGTGTCAAAGGTGTTGATGTCAAGAACTTTCTTTTTTGAATCTTCATTATTCAGGCTTGCCGAAACAGTTGTCCCATTTCCATGATGCTTGCTTCTGAGTATGATGTACTGTGAAGGCTAGGCTGAAAGCAAGAGTAGGAGGCTGAAAAGGGTTGCCACTCCTATGATTTTTGGCTTTACCTATCTCCTGGTAATAGCTGATCAGCAGTTGGTGTTGTGGAAGTGAGTAAAGTGGCACAAGACTTTGCTCTATTCAGCGATAACTGAGGAAACAGATGAATGGACTAGTATGGAGCGGGACAACCTATCTGTGACAGTTGAGCAGCATCTGGTGTTGATATTGGCAAAGAACATGGGTTCCCTTTTCCATAATTATTGCTTCTCCCAGTGACAACTATAGGACCTGATCTGGAAGCATGGTAGGCTGTTCAGGAAAGAAGGGCACTACAGTATTCTAAAAGTTCTTCAGTTCTAGGTCCAGGCTATTTCGATAAAGGTTTGAAATGAGGTAGTAACTGTGATCAACTTGCCTGCAGCATGCCATCTCCTGAGTCTCCCTCTTGGCTGTTTGCTACTTCAGCTAGACTAACTGACCTGCCCAATAAGTAATAATTATACTTATTAATAATGATTATCTACCTTCTACCTAGACACCTAAAATGACAGAGATCTTATGGCTTTATTAGTCAATCATTACATTGTGTACCACAATTGGTTGTTAGAAAGCCCTTTTCAATATTTATTTCATTTTACCTCTGGATTCTAGACTTAGTTTTATAGCTATAAGAGAACTTGGAGATCACCTGGTTCCCTTTGTCATTTAACAGATCAGGAACCTGAGGTCCACAGTAGTATGTAACGGGGAATCGGCCAATGAAAGGCAGCAGCTTGTATCAAGGGAATGATTCCTCTATCACCATGAGAGATTTTGTGGGAAATACTTTGAGTCCACTCTCCTCATGGATCAAGGTATAGAAGAGAATGTGAGCTCCTGTTTTTTAAGGAGAGATGTTTTGTAGGATCTGTCTTTGTTATATTTTCTCTATAAATAACCCCTTGTAAACTGATGCTAATCAGTTAAATGATCAGAGGGTGTTAATCACCAAGTCAATTAGTGATATAGGAGAGATACTAATTTTAAATTGTAATTTAATACCCAGAAGGATAAACTGTAATGGGAGTTTTAACCAATAGCATTAGTAGAGGTACTTCACTGTCCCTTAGAACTATAAGGAATAAATTTATATGTCCTCCAGGGATCTTATTTGCCATTGCAAAGGACTGTTAGGATAAGAAATCTCAGAGTTTATATAAGTTGCAAATGAAATGACGTAGATACCAAATACACCAGTTCTAGCAATGGGTGCTAGTACTACTCTTTGAAACACCAGTGTATGGTGTTTCCATATTCTTCCAGTGATAACTCATTGAATACTGTCTTAGTGCTATTTCAAGCTACTAAAACTTAACGCTGCATGAAGATTTTGTGATACCATATTTGAAAACAGTTTGAATGACTCTTTCTACATATCAATTCTTATCCAGGTTAAATATCATTTTTCCTTAAATAATTTCTCATAGAACATTGATCAGTGATCCTCTATTGGAGTAGAACCAAACTTAACACTCCAGGTCATGTTAGACTATACAGAATAAAGTGAGACTATTCCTCCTCTGATCAGGACAATATACTTCTATTAATGCAGCCTGCTCAGTTTTTTTTTTTCTTTCTCTGCAGTCATAACAAAGATAGGAATGGATGGGATACATTTCTTTGGAGGGGATCAAATTGGTTTGACGAGGAAGTTTCTAAACATCGTCTCATGTGGCCAACACTTCAAAAAACCCCAACCCTTACCCAAACCATCCTTGTCTCTTGATCCAGTTTAAAATGAATTGTTTGGTGCCAAGAGCTTGTTAGGCATCTGGTTTCACTTTGGGGTAGGAGGTGCCAGCCAAGAAGACAAGGGGAGGTCTCTGTTACCTCAATTTAACCTAAACCCTCCAACTCTAAAACAAAAAATCAAGTCAGGCTCCACCAAATGGCTTTTGAAAATAATGAAAAAGGAAACGGGTTACAAAGATCTAGAGATGTCTCCACCTAAAGGAATTCTGAGCCATACCTCAATCTCCAAGAGGCATATCCTGAAGCCATGTGTGGAACTCCCTCAAATTTCCCAAGTAGATACACAGTATTATAGAAATGATACTCTGGACTTCAGCTCTTCACTTGAATTTGTTGGACAACAAATAGACAAATTGATGACCTATTTAATCATAGCATTCATATAGCAATTTATAGTTTGCAAAGTGCTTTTCAAATACAACCCTGGGAGATGTGTTATTTTTAGTCCCATTTTCCAACTGAGGAAACTGAGTCCTTAATTTCATACTATCTTTGAAAACCATTGAATGAACTGGAGTGATGTTATACAAAATATATGTTAAATGTTGGGGCAGCAGTAGCTGGCAATAGTATCTGCATCACAAGACAGGAATTGATGAGAAAAAGTCAAATTCAAGGATTGACAAGAAACTCATGAGAAAAGCTACCCCATACCTAAGGAAAATAGCTTTAAAACCCTAGCAAAAGAATTTCCAAGTGCTATATTCGCCCTTCTCGTGTGTGTTTTTTTTTAAGCTTGTGTTCATATTGCCCTGTACTCCATATATACTCAGGGAAAAATATTTTCCCAATTTTCCTGGGGAGGTGAGGTCAGGGAATTTTTTGTTTACCAACTGTTCTTTCTATGCCACCTTAGTAAATACTCTGCTCTAAAACAACAACAACAAATTGTTTGTCTGACTAAATAACATAAACCCATAATCATGGGATAGAGCACACCATTAAACTATGACGTTTAACAGGACACTCCCCCAAATACTTATGGCTGTAGCTAGAATACTAAGGAGGGACCTGTAAACTATCGATTAAAAACCACCCCCAAACCCTCAGGGTTACCCTAAGAGCTTTAAAGAAGGCTCTGTAAGCTACTAGCTATTAAATTAAAAAAATTCTTGGGACCATCCCTGGAATCATAAGGGTAGATATAGCATCTGTGATCTGAAATCTGCTAGGGCCTTTGGGGTTTAGTAGGGTAATGCAAAACCATCTACTATCTTTCTTTTAGCACCTTCCATTGGATGTGAATTCCTTGAAGTCTGTTTGATTATTTTGTCCTGGGGCCTTGTTCAAGATGAGGATTTAATAAATATTGTTGAAATGAGTCAGTTGCCCCAATTAGCAGTAATATAGAATCCCCTAGATCAGGACTTCCCATAATTTCAGATATAATTCCAATTGTTAAAACACCTTTATTCCCAAGGGCTACCAACATCCTATAACACAGTGACCTTTATTGTATATTATCTATTGGGATCTGCGAGTCATCATCCTTCCCTCCAGTTCTGATATGCTTCTCACAGGCAATAGGCCCCAGTGTATAATGGATTAAAGTTTATCCAAAAGTTCAAGGAGACTTTTGATATATACATCTTGAATGGGTTCTGATATTGTCAGCTACCATGTTTGCCAACTCAGAATCAGAGGAAAGTGGTAGAACATATCAATTTCTTCGGACCTTAAGCAAAAATCTATCTAATGCAGGACTATTCCTACCTTGGTTGGCATTTCTTAGAAGTTTTGGTCAGGTCTTTATAAGGAATTGTCCTGGGTAGATGCAGACACCAACTTCTCCAGACGCTGTTTAATTTTCTGCCACTATGTCTTGGGCAAGGTAACCAACAGGTACAGGTGGATTTGACAATCACTAGGTCTGAGAGAGGAGGATTAGAGTTCAGAATTGTAAGTAAACCAAAGAACAGGAACCAGATTTTTTTCAGGAAACCAGATCCAAGAGAACTTAGGCAAGAATGGGAAACTGACCACTGAGTTCAGTTAAGTGTCATGCCAGGGAGATCTATGTGAACATTAGAATCATAGCACCATAAAAAAAAAATAGAATTGTAGATCTAAAGAACATAGAGATTTCCGAGACCTTGTTATCCAAAACTCTTATTTTACAGATAAGGAAACAGTCTTAGAAAGGTTAAATTATTTACCCATAGATGTCAGAAGTGGGATTTGAACCTAGATACTCTGACTTAAGAGCCAATGTTCTTCCCACTGCATTAGAAGTATCAGTAAAATAAATAAATATCATAATTTTCTCCTCTTAGCTTGATGTTTATTTTCAATCAAAACAAGATTTCCCTAACATACACACACACACATACACACAGAGACACACATTTCTTTTTCTTTGATTGAAAGGTTATAAATATGTTGATGTGAATGTCAAAAAAGACCTCCTTGCTACTTAAGTTTTAGATTATTTTAGGGGAGAAACACCATACCAATTCAGCCAGAGTGAAAGCCTTTCCTACCTCTGAAGCATACAAATTTCATGATACTTCTATTTTCACTCATGCTATCTCAATTCCCTATGAATCAAAGAATCTTAGACTTTGAAGGAATCTCAGAGATTATCTAGTCCAATTTGTACCTAAACAAGAATCCCCTCTGCAATATCTCCAGAAGATATTTATCCAGTCTTTTATTAAAGGCCCTCAATGACAAAAATCTCACTACCTACCAATCTTAGTAGTACATTCCCTTTTTTGTATAGTTATAATTATTAGGAAACTTCTCCTTACACCAACTCTAAATCTCTCTATATCTCATACCCATTGGTCCTTTTTCTTTATTTAATTGCCAAAAAAACCAAATGTAATACATTCCTCAACTTTACAATCCTTAATTCATTTGACTGATGCATCCTAGTCTTCTTCATAGGTCTTCTCTTGCTAGGCAAAAATCTCCAGTTCTCTCTCTTGCTCTTCACAAGGCATAATTTTAAGGTTTCTATAAAATTACATCCAATTAGATTTGACTCAATGTTCTAGCCTATCAAAACCTCTTTGGATACTGAATCTGCCATCCAATCCCTTTCTTTCCTAGCTAAACCCATGGGGACAAAAATGTCTCTGCAATCTGACAATTAATAATTCCTTTCAATTCCAGTTCTACAAATTTTAAACCAGTCTGACTGTATAATCATATGGTTCCATCTTTTCCTACAATGATAGAATTAAAGGCATTGTCAAATGCTTTGCTAAAACCTCAGTAAATTATTAAGTTCAGCATTCCCCTTTTCCAGGAGCATAGTAATGACAAAAAGGAGAAAGTCTGCCATAGCTCATTCTTGATGTAGCCTTATCACCATTTCCTTTATTAGATATTCACAAAACATCCCTTTAAATGACTTGCTAAAAATCATATAACTAGTAAGTATTTGGGATAGGATTTCAGTTCAGATTTTCCTCACTCCAAGTTCAGTGCTCTATCTTTTTATACCACCTAACTGCACACTTAGGGTATCCTCCCCTTTTATGTGTTGAATTCCTAAAATAATATTCAAGGTTCAATATCTATGTGTCTAAATTCAATCAAGCCACCATAATTCATAAACCAATGTGATTTTTTTTCTTGAGTCAGCCAGGGAACACAATTACTTCAAAGTAATGGCACTTAATGGGATTGCCTGTCATCTAAGGGAGGGAGTAGAGGGAAGGAGGGAGGGGAAAATTTGGAAAAATGAATACAAGGGATAATGTTGTAAAAAAAATTACTCATGCATATGTACTGCCAAAAATTATATTTACAAAATACAACACAGCTGGAAAAGTGATAATGGACCACTTTCCTGAAAAATTTGGAGCACGCTCTCCCAGAGATATATGCAACTTCATAGAAAAAGTGAGAATACATAGGAATTCCACTTGAAGACAACATGTTGAAGATACATACAGTCAAAGTACAGACGAGAAGGGGCAACAACTTCTCTGGTGCAGTAGATTCACCAGTGTATTCAGGTAATATTATCACATTGTTCTTATTTAGCCTCTTTTTTATGGATATGGCAACTCTTTGGGGCATATTGCTGTCATGTTGATTGTTGATGACTTCTGAAGTTCACAGTCTTAATGAGATATTACTCGATGATAAAAATGGGACACACAGTCTCTACCAAAAGTAGTTTCAATGGTTTCATAATATCTGCTGAACATGTAGTCTCTGCTGAGTATCATTCTCTGCTATCAGTTTCTGGGTTTTATCTCTTTCAGTCCATTTCCCAGGCATCTCACCTCCTCTTTTCTAAAAATCTTTCCCACATAAATATGAGCTAACAACTCTTTAGTAATAGCTGCCACACCAAGCTATTAAAAAGCCAGTTTTCTTCCATGCTGATTTAAATTTTTTTATTTGTAAATTCCATGTTTAAGGCAAAGATTGTAGTTCTCTGTCTCAGACAATCAACTAACTTGAAGTTGGAAATTCCTAAATTCCTTCTTAATATAAGAAGACTTCTTATATTAACATACAAATGCATTTGAGCCAAAACAAATAACAATTAAATGAAGCAAGGAAGTTGTTGTTCATCTATTTATTTTATGCTGCTGACTTTGTTACATAACAAATATATTTCTGCTGGAAGCAAAACCCCATGGCTTTGATTTTGTAGCCAATTTGGTAAGCTCATTTTACATTCTAGAACTTTGTCAAAGAATAATTTTCAATTACATTATTCAATAATTTTCCACACTTGTCACTTTTTCAAAAACTGGGTCATTACTCCTTACCTAGTCTACCATGCTTCTCTTCTTCATGGTCTTTCAGGGATCATGATTGTAGCTCAGCAGCTATATCCACAAGTTCTTTCAGTAACCTGCACATACTTTGTCTGTAATTTCCTCACTTATCTCAAGTCCCAGTTCCCTTTTTTCCATGTTTTTTTCTCTCCAGTCCAAAGAGTAGACTGGAAAACCATCGTCCTTAACTTTCTTTACTAGACTCAGCTAATTTTGAATTGACCTTTTTTGTGGGATCGTACCATAATGTTTCAGTCGTTCGTTTCTTTTACCTGTCATTGATCCTTTCTTTTCGGTCTTTTAAAAATAAAACTTGATTAATAATTTCCATTGCTTTCATAACATGGTTATTTTTGTTTTTATTTTCAGAATTTCATTCCTAAAAGCTTAGGATTATTTTTGAGCTGATTACTTATAATTTTAAAGTCATAGAATCCTAAGTAACCTTTCTCTGAATAGTCTGAAACCTACACTCCCAAAATGTAGAGTGAATATTAGAGGATTCTTAGTTTTATCTTCACTTTCTATCACAAATTAAAAGATGAAATGTCTTTCTCCCAAAAGTATCATCTTTGAAGTACGAAATTGTTGAGAGCTAAGAATTTATTAGCTGCTTTGTTTTTGGCAGAAAGACTGCTCCAGTAGCTATCTAGATAATGAAGTCCTTTATCACTGCTAAGCCTGTGATCTTTTTTCTAAGCTCTTCATCTATTTCTTCCTTTCCTTCAGGTGGTATTTAGTATAATCCCATGACAATATTGCTTCTATTTCTGTCTTTATTGAGCTATACTTAAGTTCTTTCCCATTTCATTCTCTCTGTCTCATGAAGATCTAAGATCCAGGACCTTCAGCTTCCTTCTTTTATGTACTGTCCCACTGGAATGACTCTTTTTCCCCTGACCAACCAACTTTTTTTTCCTGCTATAGCAAAACTTTCTTTCAAGAAAGCATATGAAAAACATGTAGTCTTGTCATAAAAGTGAGCAGAGCAGGTAAGATTTGAAGAATGTGACAACTCTAGAGAAGGTAGTTTTTGGTGAATACCCAGAATTTATAGTTGGGCACTAAGTTCCAGAGAAGTGGAATGACTAGATCATTCCCTAATCCCATCAAGAAGCATCTACATCTGGGACATAATAGTGGAAACAAGAGCCTTGGTCCTCTGCTTCTGAAGCCCAAACTCTTTTAACTACATCATATTTACTCCTTGAGTTAATCTTTCTACGAATTTAGCTCCATAAATGAATACACTTCAATCAAAGAGATGGAAAAGAGATGAGTTGGGGGATCCAGAAATATATTCTTATCTGAATCAATCACATAAAAGTTAAGTATTTTAGAAATTTCATTTTGCATCTTCAGTTATTTAGCTATGTCCAACTCTTCATGGCCTTATATACTATAGCATGTCATATGTTTCTGTCCTCTACTGTCTTTCATATCTGTTCAAATTCATGTTCACTGTTTCCATGACACTATCCAATTCATCTTCTGCCATTCTCTTTTCCTTTTGCCTTTAATCTTTCTCAGCACCAAGGTCTTTTTCCAACATGTCCCATGTTTCATTATGTAGCCAAAGTATTTAAACTTCAGTTTCATTATTTTCCCTTCCAGTGAACAGTCATCCACTACATCCCACTCCATCACCAATCACCTTGACTTTTGTCTTGCCACTAAGCGTTGATGTCTCTGGAAGACAGACTGAGGCCGATGACTTTGCATTGATCTGTCTCACTTAAATCCAATTCACTTTCAAGTTAAGATATCGGCCTCTTGATATCACTTGTTTTCTTTTAAATTGAAGAACAAACAACAACAACAATAACAACATCCCGAATTAACATCTTTAGTATTTATTGAGTTGATCAAATGTCCTCTCTAGTACCACAGTTCAAAAGTGAGAGATCTGAGGCTCTCTGCTTTCTTTACAATCCAACTTTCATAGCCATACATTGCTACTAGTGGGAAACACAATAGTTTTAACTATACAGTTTTTTGTTTGTTTGTTTCTTTGTTTTTGCTGGAGCAATTTGCCATTTCCTTCTCCACTAGATCACTTTTTGCTATGGTCTCTGCTATGATTTGTTCATCTTGGATAATACTGCATGGCATAGCTCATAATTTTATTAGACTACACAAACCCCTCTACCACAAAAAATGCAGTGATCCAAGATTGGGGAGTAGATGCAAATTTTGTGTAGAAGCCATTCAAAGAACATAAAGATAATATTTATGTTTAAAGACCATGAAAGGGGATAAAGTAAAGAAATATGGAAGGAAAAAGAACTGTATAAATATTTCTTGTAAAGGAACACAATATAATGACTCAAAAAAAGAGGTAATTGTTAAGGGAAATACTTTACTCTTACTAGGGATGTTCAAATTGAAAGGTTAAAAAATAGAGAAAAACAATCAAAGAAGAATCAAGGAATCTCTATTTGGGCTATGCAGATTGGGATCAGACTGGCTTAAGCAAAATAAATCATGGAGACCACTACTAGTTTAAAAGAAAAGCATTAATATAATGAAATTTGATAGGGAGAAATAAATATATTTAACTATTCCGATCATGAATGTGATGGAACTAAACTCATCTATAAAAGAAAAGAGTAACTGAATAGATGAAAATTTAACAATTTGTGTCATATAAGAAACATACTTAAAACATAAAAACATGTTATATTAAAATAATGTAATATGCTATGTTTTATAAAATTCCAAAAAAGCAAGACAATCATAATTTCAGATAAGATAATAATAAAAATAATTACTGTCAAAAGAATAAAACAAGAAAATTATATTATACTTAGAAATCATCATAGTTACTTAAATAATATTATAATTAAATACATGCACCAAGTAACATAACATATAAGCGCTTAAGGGAAAACCAAACTAAAATGTAAACAGAAAAACCACATTGGTAATCAAGAATTAATTGTCAATGAGATTTTAATGAATTTTACATTAAGGCAAAAAAGGAAATTTTTGCTCTGACATAATGTTAGAAAAATTAAATAAGATAAAGCTATGGTTATTATTTCAAAAAGACTATTAAAGATTATACTTCTAATTTTTAATTTTTAAATTGATCATGTAAAGCATAAAAACATAAACTCTAGAGAGAGTGTGAGAGAACAAACAAAATATATTTTTGAAGGAAAATATTTATCTCTGAAAAATAAAAATTAAAGAACAAAAGAGGATTCATGAATTAAATATGGAATTTTTAAAATTTGAAAAAATAAACATAAAAATGAATAAAAGAGAAAATTTCAAAATCAAAATAAAGGTATATTGAAATAACATAAAACAGAAAAACAGTTTTTAAAAGTTTATACATCAACAAACTGTTAGGTAGTTAGGGATAGAGAGAGGGGAAAAAAAAGAAAAAGAGAGACACAGAGAGAAGCCAAATTACCAAAATAAAAATTATAGTGAATTGTCAATTAATAGAGAAGAAATGAAAAAATATCATAAAATGCTATACTAAAGTATATATTTATAAAGATAGTAAATGTAAAAATATCAAATAAAGATTCTCAATAATCAAGACTCAGAAAATTATGCAAGACATAATTATTTGACCATATAAGTTTACAAATAACAAAATTTAAAATTCTCTATGATAATAAAATCTTCTAAAAAATTAATAAAGATATACCCACAAATTCCTTTTATAAGAGTCCTTTTACCTGATCCAATGAAGAATCAAGTAAAAAAATCTAAAGATATATTTTACTAATGAATAATAATGCAAAACTTTGAAATAAAATTTTAACTATAGCAATTTATCCAAATACCATTAATTATGATCTATATAGATTTACACTAGGTATTCAAATATAATTTAACATTAGAAAACAATACAAATAAACAAATAAATTACAAAAGTGATGAGAATATTAATAGAGAAGATCCATTGAAAAAATGTAAAACTTATTTGTATTTTTTAAAAAGAATCACTAGAAATAATAAGAAAAAAGTTTAAATTATTCCTCTCAAACAACTTGCTGCATATATAATGGAAAATCTTTGAAAACTTTACTAATTACTTCAGAGGTAAAACAAGGATATTCCTGGTTTCCTCTGTTTATGTAATATAATCCTAGAGACTATAGCAATAATAAAAAAGAACTAAATTAAAGAAGTAAGCATCAACAAAGGGAAAACAATATTTTCCCTATTTGAAAGTGATATGATAGTTTACTTAGAATATCTTTAAGAATAAATAAAATAACTAATCAAGAAAACTAATACTGTTAGCAAAGTTAACTGGATGAAAAACAAATATAAAAAAATTGCATTTCTAATCTATTTTTAACAAAAGTCAGAATTCAGTAGCATAGGAATCAAACTAACAAAAATTATTCTATAGAGCTAGAAAAATCATAACAAAATTCATCTGGAAGAAGAAAAGGAAAAATATATATTATGAAATAATTTTTTTTAAAAAGGTTAAAGTGGCTTAGCTTAGCGGTACTAAATCTCAAATCATATTACAAAGTGATAATCATCAAAACAATCTAGAAAAAACAACAGAGTGATGGATCAATGGAATAAATTAGAGAAACTATGCATAATATTGTGACCATAGTCATAATGGCTATAGTGATCATAATCATAGTGCTTATAATGATTATAGTAATTTAGTATTTGCTAACCTCAAAGATCCAACATTTTGGGACAAAACTTCATTATTTGACAAAAGTTGCTGGAAAATGAATTTGGCAGACTAGATATAGAACAACATTTCATATTGAAAAACACAAAAAAGGTCAAAATGAGTACCAATGGTGTACATCCCTACACAATCCACATTCATCCCAGTAATACCACTACTATGTCTAAATTCCAAAAAGAAAAAAAAAAATAACCTATATGTACAAAAATATTTATAGTAGTTATTTTTGTGGTAACAAAGAGTTGAAATTTTGAGGGGATGCCTATCAGTTGGGGAATGGCTGAACAAGTTGTGGTATGTGGTTGTAACAGAGTCCTATTGTGCAATAAGAAATAATGAACAGGCAGATTTCAGAAAAAACTTGGAAATATTTACATAAACTGATGAAAAGTGATGTGAACAGAAACAAGAGAACATTATATTCAATAACAATATTATATAATGATGAATTGTGAATTACTTAGCTATTTTCAACAATACAATGATCCAAAACAATTCTGTACAACTTAAGATGAAAAAATGCTATCCACGTCCAGAGAAAAAACTGATGAAGTATGAATGTAGATTGAAACAAAATTGTTTAAACTTTTTTTTGTTTGTCATTTGGGGGAAAACAGTCAAATATTTTCTCTCTTTTTTAGTCTATGTTTGCAACACAGCTAATATGGAAATCTATTTTTGCATTAATTCACATGTATAATTGATATCAAATTGTTTAGCAGGGGGAGAAACTAAAGAGAGACAAAGAATTTGGAACTTCATTTTTAAAAAATTTTTACATATAATTGAGGAAAAAACAAAATACACAGGATAAAAGACAAAAGTCAGGAATAAAATATATAAAGATAAAATTAATTGAAAATAAATATATAATGCATAAATGTTTTTGAGAATTAACCTCTTAAAAACATTTACAGGTTTTATGTCAATAGAACTATAAAATAAAGCTTGCAGAAATAAAGGAACACTTAAAAGGATAAAAGAAAATTTTAATGTCTATGACTAGGCCTTCCAATATAATTAATACCAATAACAACAATAAATATATACATAAGAGCAACAACATTTATCTAAGAATTTTATAGCAAACAAAATTATTGAGGAAATATTATATAGAACTGGGTGAAATAATAGCAAATTTCATGAGAAGAGGCCAGGGTGGAAAGTCTAAGAATTTCAAGGGAATGATGTAAAAAAAAAAAAAAAAAAAAAAGGAAGTTAAGATTACCAGATATAAAATTATATTACAAAGTAAAAATAATAAAAATTAACTAAAGATTAAAAAGGAAATTATTGAGACAGACTTGTTAAGCAAGACCTAGAAGTTAGCTTATATGGAACCCAAGAATATGAACTACTGTTATTTATTTAGTAAGAATTGCTGGGAAAATGAAAATAGCTTATCGAAGAATACATTTAGATTAACAACTTACACCATGAGCCACAGTAAATTTCACAGAACAAATCACCTAAATATGAAAGATTAAATCTGTGGAGTACTGAAACTCTGAATAGGTGTACTTGAATCTGAGAATGCAGAGCACTTAAGGCTAATTACCTATTCAATGTGAGACAATGGCTTTATTAGCATAGATTTGGATCATGGCTCTCCTCATCTTTGGTGCTTGCTGAATGTTTGGTAGTAAGATAATTGTAGGCAAGAATTGGGGGGTGGAGGGAGAAAAGTGAGAGGCACTTGGTGGCAGGACAAGGAGGAGAGTGGCTGGAGACCCTGGACTCCAGAATCCAGGAGAGATCTTTGGCAAGCCTCCTGGCAGTGTGCCTGCCTCCTTCACTTCTCCCCCTAAAGACCAAGGACTTTAATTTATCCTGACTCTGGCTGACCCTGAAGCCCTCCAGAGAGCTAGCTTATACTCTACATTTGGTGCCCCACGATAGGCGTGACATGCAACATACTATCATTGCATTTGCTATTGCCAGTCTCTCTTATTTCCCAGGGCTTCAGAGAAATTTCTGGCAAATATTAATATCAAGCTTACCTCTTTCTGAGGTCATCAGAAATCCTTTGGCTGCTGTCTCAGAGGGATGTAGTTAAAACACAATAGAGCACTCAAGAATATTTGCAAGCAAGCTCAGAAACTTTATTCACGTGGGTTACATTCTACTCTAAGACCTCCTTCACTATCTTAGTTCCTTCTCTTTGGCAGAGCTCCAGGTGAAAAAGGGTCGGGCATCTCCCCCACTGAGCTTATATCGGGTCCATGAGGTCACAGGTACAGCCAATCAGAGATGGAGACACTTCATATTCTTGACATGACTTCAGAGTGTTTAAGGTTCCCATTGTGGCCAGAGTTCCCGCCCACAAAGATGGTCCCTGTGTACTCATAGCCAATCACATCTAAGGATTTCCAGGCCACTTAGGCCTGTGTTACATCCTAATTGCACTTGCCTGACCTTTCTTTGATCCTAACATAAATCATTTTTTAAAAATCTATTAAGGAAAAGAAAGTAGAATATCCTTCATATTTTTAGTTAAATAAGCAAGGAATGAAAAAGATAATAAAAGACAAAATAAAATATTTTGTAATATAAAATAATGTTTTGTGTGAACAAAATCAATTCAGCAAACATAAGAAGAATTACTTTCTAGGAATTTGATTTCTATCAAACATCTCTAATAAAAGCCTGACATTCAAAATCATTGGAATTTTTCAAAAATGTTTAATGCCAAATCATTCCCCAATATATAATGAAAGGATGTGAGCAAATCATTTTTTCCTGAATTTGTACCATATAAATTTGGTTTTATTAAATAGACTCTAATAATCATCATTCAATATAATCAGATTTCTTTGTAATTTTGTATATTTTTTGTTTTTCTTTAATTTTCTAAATCTTTTTATTTTCAGAACATATTCATATAGAGTTTTCAACATTTACCCTTGCAAAACCTTGTATTCCAAATTTTTTTCTCTCTCCCCTATCCCCTTCCCTAAATGTCAAATAATACAATATATGTTAAACATGTGCAATTATTCTATACATATTTCCACAATTATCATGCTGCAGTAAAAAAAAAATCAGTTCAAAAAGGAAAAAAAAAAAAGAGAAAGACAAGAAAACAAGAAAAAAAAAGTGAAAATATTATGTTGTGATCCACACTCAATTTCCACAGTCCTCTTTCTGGATGTAAATGGCTCTTTATATCACAAGACTATTGGAACTGTCCTGAGTCACCTTGCTATTGAAAAGAACCACATCTCAGAATTGATCATTGTATAATTTTGCTGTTGCTATATACAATGTTCTCTTGGTTCTACTCATGTCACTTGGAACTTGGAACTGGTCCAAATCATCTCGATGTTGAAGAGAGCCACATCCATAAGAATTGATCCTCATATACTATTGTTGTTGAAGTGTTGAAGTGTTGAAGTGAAGTTCTGGTACTGCTCATTTCACTCAGCGTCAGTTCATGAAGTCTCTCCAGGCCTTTCTGAAATCATCCTGCTGATCATTTCTTATAGAACAATAATATTCCATAACATTCATATACTATAATTTATTCAGCCATTGTCCAAGTGATGGATATCCACTTAGTTTTCAGTTCCTTACTACTACATAAAGGGCTGCTACCAACATCTAAGCAAACCATTTTTCAAAAGAAGAAATGCAAACTATCATAGCCATATGAAAATGTTATCCAATTCATGAGTAGCAAGAGAAAACTCCATTTAAATAACCTTGAGTTATCACTTCATACCCATCAGATTAGCAAAGTTGGTTTTAAAAAAGAGAACAAAAATTCTTCTTGATAAAATCTTGTACCCCTTCTGGAATAAAGCAAAATAAAAGTTACTAAATTGTTTATACTCTTTAATCTTAAAATGCTATAACTAGATTTATAACTCAAAAAAGTCAGTACCAAATACTTGGAAAAATATTCATATCAATGCTATCTAAAATAGGAAAAGACTAAAAACAATTTAATTCCTCAATAATCAGGGAATGTCTAAAAACAAACTAACAAAAATCTGTGGTCTATGAATGAAAGTAATTGAATTTTATTATTAATAAGAAATGACGAATGAGAAAAATTCAGAGGGAAAGAACTTATTTGTAATAACTATTACATAGCTAAGAAAGCAAAGCCAAAAGAGCAATTCAGACAATCAATAGCTAAAATAATGTTAAAGAAGGCAACACTAAAAAAATAAAATAAAATTTAAATTAAATGAACTGATCAATTTTCATTCCAGATAGTTGTAGTTAAAACATACTTACTGTCTATTAAAAAAATAATAAACTGAGAATAAAAAGTGACATACCTTGTCGATCCTACTTGCTATGTTAGAAAGTTTTCTCTTCCTCTTTTTGCAAGAATATTCAATGGAGGAAGCATATGGTTTATTTAGAAATAATTCATCAAAATTAAATATAACAAAAGTAAAAGAAAATAAAAACAGAGATACAATTAGCCTGAAACATATTGTCAATAACATTAGAAGTAGCATCAGTGACATCTTTGAAAACATGAATGATTACAAACATAAATGAGATGGCAATGATATAAAAGTATATTGAGAGTCTACAAAATATATATTTTATCTATTTATTATTTAAAAACAGCAATAATAACAGAAAGATGGCCAACATGTTGCATTGTTTTCTGGAGGATATATGGATTTTAAGCATTCTGGACAAAAATTACACAAGATGAAAAAGTATGGACAAACTATGATCTATACTGAGAGATAGTCTACACTGAATGTGGAAGCCAGCATTAATGAGATGATAGAACCACGGAAGTACTGGAACTATTATAAATCATATTTTGTAACTCTCTTTAGCCAATAGCTCTACAATTTTAAGGAAAGAATTATTATTGTCAATTTATAGATGAAGAAACAGATTGAGAGAAGACAAATAATTTGCTTATACTCACACAGCTAGTAATTATTAGAGCTGAGATTCAAATACAGTACTATTCCCATTACAAAATCCAGCTACACTCTATCCATCCCAGTAGTCTGGCTCTGAGGGAGGAACCAAAGGAAATGTAGCTTGTCATGGTTGTCCTCCATGTCAACCTTTCAGATGAGTGGTGTGCCCCAAGCATGTATGTTACTGTCTCATTTGACCGCCAAAGATTAGCTTCTTGAGGACATGGAATATGTCTTCCTGATATAGCAGACAAGTGTTTGGGTACTTGCTTGATTTTTCCAATGGACTACACATCCCAGAAAGTTTTGAGACAAGGCATACATAAGTTTGGAGGGCACAGATTCATGCCTACATACATAGATTTGAAAAATTAAGTTCAGAGGGAAAGAAAAGAGCAGGACTTCACTGCCTTAGACACAGTCTTTCCCCTGAAACCAAAGAAGGGAAGTTTCTCCCATAGCCACAGGGTTAGTGGACTAAATCCAGACTGAAATGATCAGCCATGGTCAGAGTTCAAACAAGCAAGTTCAAGCTGATAAAACAAGTACTATGGAAAACCAGGCAATGTAGTGGCCAAGATTTCTGCAGTCATTTGAACTGGGAGTAAAATTCTAGCTCTTAGCCAGTGCTAACCATTGTAAGTGATTACTCTTTGTGCCCAGCCAGTACTGGGAGATTTCCATTAAATACATGTACTTCTTGTTTTATTTTGTTTTGTTTTTTCAACCAACAGCAGAATCCAGTGAGAGACATATTTTACCATCCTGAGGAGGAGTGGGGAAATTAATAAGATTCTATCTTCTGAGATATACATGTATGTTATTTTCATTTTATTACATTTTTACCCAATCCAATTAAATTGATTGTTCTGAAGTTTTGATTGACATGACACACAGAGGAATAGAAGGGAGTGGTTAGTAGGATGGGAACATGAGCCATTAACTGAATGAGTCATATTTTTAGATAAAACAGACTTGGAGGTAATGTATCTATGGGGCAGAGAATTGGTTTGATTGACAGCCACCATTGTTCATGGTTCATACTGTTCATAGAAGACCACACTGATACACTCATATCCCATACACACTATTTAAAAAGAACAAAAAGCTTGATTTGTATAACAGTTTCTACTTTTCATACAATGCTATTGGTAGCTAAGAATGAAGACCCTGAAGATTACATAAACTTCCATTTTCTAAAGGCCTCCTTATATTGACACTATGTCTAGAAAACAATATCCATATTTTATATTTGACCAGCCTTTTTAACTATCCAGAGTGTTGTTAAGTCACTTATTAAACACTCACTGTATTCTAGGAAATGTGGCAAGCATTGGAAATTCAAATAAAAAGAAAAAAAAAGATAGTACTTGTCCTCAGGGAGCTTACATTTTAATGCAGGAGGACAACATATAAAAAATATTCTACAAAGTAGAGGGAAGGAGAAGAGAGAATATACCAATATACTCATGATGAATCATAATGGAGAAAAAAAGACCAAAGAGTCAGGAACCGAGCTTGGAGATGAATGAAGAAGTGAATGTGACTGGCTTGGATAGTTGTTTGTTTGTTTGTTTGTTTAATGGAGGTTCTGGGGATAACTAAGCAAACAAAAGATGAAGCTGCAGATGGAAAGGGATTTTCTAGAGTGAGATAGCTTATTATCCCTTAACTATATTATATCATTATAAAAATAGGTCATGACTAGTGACAACTATTTAACAGCACTGCTTATTATTGATGTCATCTCACTGCCTAGAATTGCCTCCCTTCTTGTATTTATTTATCCAAACCTTACATTTCCTTCCAAGTCCACATCAAGAAAAACCTCCTTCATTAAAACTTCCCTAACTAATTCACCATGATCTTTTCCTGGCATTGAATTCTCTCTATTTCATTGTCCTTCTCAGCAAGTAGGCACTTAATAAATAAGTATTGACTTCACTTGTACTGAATTGAATTGAATTGCCTGATGGTTATGTCCAAAAAAGGATGCCAAAGTGTCTGAATTGCTAAGACAAATGGCCCCAGCTTTCACTGGACAGTAGCAAAGGGGGACAGAGCAAAGGAAACACCTGCTGATTATTTGGCCCTTTGTATGTGTGAGGAGATGGTATACTCAAGATATATCCCAAGGGAGACCCAGCATGGTAAATCAAATTAGAACAAACTGGTACAAATTCTGGTACGTATTTCTCATGTCAGGGAACCTAAAGAAAAAGGCACTTAACTTGAATTGAAATCTGGTAACTGACCATTTATTTTAAGACTGTTAAGAGGTCAAATAGCATCATTTATATAAGATAACAATTATGAGTGTATAAAGTCTCATGGAGATGGAGGTTGTTAAACTTTAAATATTATTAGGAGAAATATGTCTTAGACTTTGAAGATTGTGACTTGGGTTTCATGTTACAATGAACAGAAGCCAATTTTTATTTTTCATCCAGATTCTCTATGTGCATGCAGCCAGTGAGATGGGAGTGACTGCCACAGGAATCATGGCAGTTTTAGATTAATTATCTAATGTGATTTTTGGACTTTGGTTAACCTATTGCTTTTCACATTCATGAATCTTCCCTCCCAGTTCAAGGTATGTCTTCTCCCTCAAATTTAGAAGGAGAAAACTCCTACAAGATAAATAGATATACTCCTCTGCACAATCTCTTATGCAGGTACATGATTTGGAAAATTAGGTCAGAGGAGGGAGGGAAAATGGTGATTCATTACCAATGCTAGAGTGAGGCAGAATTACCTCATCAGAAATTCTAGGTAATCAGTTTTTCCCCAATTGTCACAGTAATGAATCACTACTGTTAATAAATTGGGAAGTTGAGTTACACCTTAGACTACCTGGATAAACCAGACAAAGTATAACATCTGTCTTCATTAAAAAAAGGCACCAACAAAGTGGTTTGAAGAATTCTGGTCCCCCCGCCCCTAAAGGAGGAGAACAAACCTCACCTCACCCCATCCCATTCTCTGACCAAAGTGAGAGTTTAAACCTAGAGTCCCCAATATTATATCTGTCAAAGGTCTCCTGATGAAAAATCAGGAGGAGCGGCAATTCATTTGTTTAATGGGCAAGCAATGGCAATAAAGAATTCTTGAATATTGCTCATCATAGGCAGAGGTCTTTATTAAAATGGATTTTCCCCTCTCAAGGAAATAAGAGCCAGGAATGGAAAATGATCCTGGATTTTCCCTGTTTCTCTGCAGTTGAAGGATTTACCTTCTGAGCTTATTCCATTTGAAAATTCGAGCCCAATGTGGAAGGGGTCACAGAGATCACCATGGTGTTTTATGGCTAAATGAGTGCTCAGCATCTTGTTTTCAGGATGATAAATTGGCTAAAACTTTATCAGTCTTCAGGCTGAACAAATTCTTTGGGGGAACAGAGTCGTCAGTAATCAAAACATAACTTGGAATGTGGTTATAAGTCTTTATTGCTCTCTGGCCCACAGAAAAACTGAGACTAATTCTGATCTATATGATTTTATAATGGTATCTGACAAGTTCCCATTTTTTTGAGGGGAGGAGGATCAAAAAAAAAAGAAATCTCTGATCAGTGTGTCAGAATCCTGCAAGTCATTTTCATTTCCTTCTCCCAGCCAAGATTAAAAAGCAATCCCCCCATGCATTCTGTCATTTGATCCTGGTGCTGAGAGTTAGAAACATTTCACCAGTAATTCAATATAGGGGATTTGAAGTGTGTGTGTGTGTGTGTGTGTGAGAGAGAGAGAGAGAGAGAGAGAGAGAGAGAGAGAGAGAGAGAGAGAGAGAGAGAGAGAGAGAGAGAGAGAGAGAGAGAATAAGCTGCTTGATAAAAGACAAGATAAAAATTAAAGCTGCTGTTGAGTGTCTCATTTCCCATCATGGAAGGAGAGCTGTTTCTGATGTCTTCCATAGCTTCATTCTGAGACAAGGAGGGAAGAGAGAGGTCAGATTCTGGAATCATTGATGTATTTTCCTTTCTCTCCTTCAGCATCATTTCAATAAGGCCGATTTTCAGCAACAAAGTCTCTTTCCCATGAGTCACTAAGGCAATTTCATCATTCATTCTTGGTTTAGGGTTTGAAATTGGAAAAGAGGAAATTAGGTGGGCCATAACACTAGTTCTTCATTTAATAACTTTAATAAGCATCCTGACCACTTAATTTCTTGGATAAATCACTGTAATCTGTTTGGCAGGATTCTGTTAAAATTTTTGAGTCAATATTTATTAATGATATTGGTCCAAATTTTCTTCCACTGTTTTATCTTTTCCTGATTTAGATATTAGAACTATATTTGTCTCATAAAATAATTCATGCAAAGTGATTTCTTTATCCTCATAATTTATGAAATATGAGTTCTAGTTGTTCTTTAAAAATTGACAAATCCATCAGAATCAAGATCACACACACATTCTCTCTCTCTCTCTCTCTCTCTCTCTCTCTCTCTCTCTCTCTCTAAAAATGACCTTGGTTAAATCATTTAATCTCTGTGTACCTTCTTTTTTCTAACTGCAAGATTAGGGAGTTCAATGATTTCTAGATTCCCTTCCAGTTCTTGTTTTATGGGTCTCTAACTTCCTTCTCCTTCCTTACTCTGAAATCACAGATCAGGATAAATGAGAGACTGAGTTAGAGTTGTACTCAGTGAATGAGAAAGGATTCATAAAGTCACAGAATGTTCAAGCTATAAATGAAATGAGATCATTTAGTTAAAATTCTTCACAATACAAATTTGGAAACTGAGTTTCAAAGAGATTAATTTATTTGTGGAATTTTTTTTCAGCCAGAATTCATAGAAAGGATTCATTGCAGTTGAATTTTATCCATCCCTGTGGCCTTATAAGTTAGACAAATGTTTTATATTGTGGGAGAAAGGGCATTGAAGAAGAGTGATGATAACTTGAAATACTAATTAGAAGCATACATTAGTTGTTCAGTGAATAAGGGAGTCTGAGTCAGGTATCCCTTTTTAATCTTACTAGGCTATGTGGAATAAAGAAAAGAGCACTGGATTTGGAACCCATACAATGTGAGTTCAAATTCTAACTCTACTTACTACCTGTTTTATTTTGGGTAACTCACTAAACATCATCAGTTCTCAATTTCCTCCTGTGTAAAATAGAGGTGAACTAAATGCTCGTTAAGCTCCTTTTATATTATGATTCTACAATCTTCTACTTCTCATCTTTCCCATTCCACATCTTTTTTTTTCTCTAGATTATAATAGCTCACTCCTCAGTTCCTTTACCAAGCTTCCAATGGTAACATCTTGAGGTGCATTATCTGAATAATCCTCATCTGAATAGTTCTCTGCCTCCCAATGTCCATCCTAAAATGTGGCATCCATAACCATACATAATACTCTCATCATAGTCTGATCAAAAGCAGAGTTATAGTGAGATTATTACCTCCTAGGTCCTGGAATCTATTCCTTTTTTAATGCAGCCCCCACTCCAAATCACTTGCTTGGCTACCATATCACACTGTTTACTCAAAATGAGATTGCAGAGCACTAAAACACCAAGATTTTAATCAGACAAACTACAATCTAGTTGCATCTCATCTATTCTGCACTTATGAGGTCAATTTTTTGAAGCCAAGTTGTAAGACTACATTTTTTATGTTAAATTTCATCTGGATATTATCAGTCATTCTTCTAAGAAAAGCTCCTCATCAAATCAAACTTTTAAATGTTTGATGACATTAAAATAATAGAATTTTCAAATTAAAGGTCTTTTTTTTCAGCTTTGTACTTGAGAGCACTGTTCTAAATATACTGTTCTAAAGCAAGTGTTTTTCATGTACCTCTTTGGCAGTTTGAGGAAGCTATGGACACCTCAGATGGTTTTAAATGTATAAATTAAAATAGATAGGATTAAAAAGGAAACCAATTATATTGAAATAGAGTTGGAAAAGTATTTTTAGTTATTTTTATTTATTTTGTTAATATATTTCCCAATTAGATGTAGAAAAATCATAAACACTCATTTTTTCTGAGTTCCAAATTTTCTCTGGCCCTCTTAACCACTCCCCTTTTCAGAAGGCAAATAACTTGATATCAATTATATATGTAAAATCATGAAAAAATATTTCAATATTAGTCATGTTGTGAAAGAAAACACAAACTAAATAAAAGAACAAAAATAAAGTGAAAAACTATGCTATTATCAACATTCAGATTCCATCAGTTTTCTCTCTGGGTGTGGATAGCTTCTTTTATCATGGATGTTGTGGAAATGTTTTGGATCATTATTTTAATCAGAGTTGCTAAGTTTTTCACAGTTGATCATACTTACAGTGTTACTATTACTTTGTAGAATGTTCTGGTTCTGTTCATTTTATTTTGTATCAGTTCATGTAAGTCTTCCCAGATTTTATCATAGCCACCCTCCTCACCATTTCTTATAGCACAATAATATTCTATCAAAATTATATACCATAATGGTTGAACAAATTGTTCAACCATTTCCCAATTTATCGACAGCTCCTCAATTTCCAATTCCTTGCAACAACAAAAAGAGCTGCTATATGTATTTTTGTAGAAATAAATCCTTTACCCTTTTTTATGTCTTTGGGATATAGACACAGTAGTGGCATTTCTGGGTCAGAGAATATGCACAATTTTATAACCTTTTTGGTGTAGTTCCAAATTGTTCTCCAGAATGGTTAGATCAATTCACAACTTCACCTACAGTACAGTAGTGTCAGCATTTTTCCACATAACCTCCAGTATTTGTCATTTTTCCTTTCTCACATGTTAATTAACCTGAAGTAGTATCTTAGAGTTGTTCTAATTTGCATTTTTATTAATAATGATTTAGAATATTTTTTCATGTGATTATTGATGGCTTTGGTTTCCTGAAAATTGCCTGTTTGTGTTCATTTATTAACTAGGGAATGGCTATATTCTTATAAATGTGACTATTTCTCTATATATTTGAGAAATGAGGCCTTTATCAGAGAAACTTACTATAAAATTTCCCCAGTTTCCTTTTTTCCTCCTAATTTTGTCTACATTAGTTTTGTTTCTATAAAAGTTTTTTAATTTTATGTAACCAAAATTTTCTACTTTTCTTCCTATAATCTTTTCGGTATCTTGTTTTGTTATAAACTCATCCTTTCACCATACATCTGGTAGGTATGCTTTTCCATGCTCCCCTAATTTACTTAAGATATCATCTTTATGTCTAAATTACTTATCCATTTTGACCTTTTCTTGATATAAGGTGTGAGATGTTGGTCTATGTCTAGTTTCTGCCAATCTGTTTTTCCATTTTTAAGAAATTTTGTCAAGTGATGTTTTTAACTTCAAAAATATGGATCTTTGGATTTATCAACACTAGATTATTATAATCATTTACTACTGTGTACTGTTTATCTAAGCTATTGTGCAGATCTGCCACTCTATTTTTTGGCCATTACTAGATTTTGTTTTTTAATGATTACCACTTTGTAATATAGCTTGAAATCTGGAACTGCTAGCCATCTTCTTTATCCTTTCCTCCACACCCCCATTTAATTCCTTGATATTCTTGACTATTTGGTCTTCCAGGTGACTTTTGTTACTATTGATGTTTGGACTGATTGGTATGTCATTGAATAAACAGAATAACTTAGGAAGAATTGTCATTTTATTATACTTGCTCATGTTATCTGTGAGTAATTAATATTTCTACAAATGTTATAATGTTTTATTTGTGTAAAGTATTTTGTAATTGTATTAATTTAATCCCTTGACTTATCTTGGTAGATAAACTCCAAAATATTTCATATTGTGTGCAGTTATTTTAAATGAAATTTCTCTTTCTATCTCTTGCTGCTGAGTTTTGTTGTTGATTTATGTGAGTTTTTTTTTTAATATCCTGCAACTTTAATAAATTGTTACTTGTTTGAACTAGTTTTTTAAAATTGATTCTTCAGGGTTTTCTATATATAGATATCATTATATCATCTGTTTTCTAATTGCCTATATTTATTTCTTCAATTTCTTTTTCTTCTATTATTTTTATAACTATCAATTCTAGTTCAATATTGATGATTCAATGATGATAAAGGACATTTTTGTTTTATTCCTGATCTCATTCAAAAAACTTCAAATTTATCCCTATTACAGATAATGTTTGCTCTTCATTTTAGATAAACATTTACATACTATTTTAAAAGAGGTTCCATTGATTATGTGTATTTGGGGTTATAGAATTGTTTTGTCAAAGATTATTTTTTGTATTTATTGATGTAATCATGATTTTTGTTTGTTTTGTTATAAATTTGGTCAATGATGTTAATAATTTTCCTAGTATTGAACCAGTCATGAATTACTGATACAAATTCTGTTTGGTGTATATATTTTGTAATACATTACTATAATCTCCTTGCTAGTATTCTATTTTAAACTTTTGCATCAATATTCATTAAAGAAATTTATCTACAGTGTTTTTTTCCATTTTTGCTCTTCCTGGTTTAGATATCAGTACCATATTTGTGTCATAAAAGAATTTTGAAAGGATTTTCCTTTCTTTATTTTTTCAAATAGGTTATATAGTAATAAAATTAATTGTTCCTGAAATATTTAGTAGAATTCATTTGTAAATCCATCTGTTCCTGGGAATTTTTTTCTTAGGTAGCTCATTGATAGCTTGTTCAATTTATTTTTATTAGACAGGGTTTTAGTATTCTAGTTCCTCTTCTATTAATCTGGGCAGTTTGTATTTTTGTAAATATTCATCAATTTTATTTAGATTGCTATATTTATAGGCACATGATTGCATAAAATAACTCCTAATGATTGCCTTAATTTTATCTCCATTGGTAATTCTTTCATTCTTTTCATTTTTATACAAGTACTGAGTTTTCTTTTTTATTTTTTCAATTAAATTAACTAATATTTTTCTGTTTTATTAAGTTTTTATAAATCAAATTCTACTTTTGTTTATTAGTTCAATGGTTTTCTTACCTTCAGTATTGTTAAGCTCGCATTTGATTTTCAGGATTTGCATTTTGGTATTTAATTCTAGTTCTTTTTTCTAGTTTTGTTTGTTTGTTTGTTTGTTTGTTTTTTAGCTGCATGCCCAATTCATCCATAGACTTTTCTTTCTTTTATTTGTATATGATTTGAAAGATATGTTTCCCCTTAAGTACTGCTTTTGCTACATCCCACAAATTTTGATATGTTATCCCATTGTTATTACTCTCTTTAATGGAATACTTAATATTTGATGGTTTTTAAGATTTGTTCTTTGATCTACTCATTATTTATTTATTTTCCAATTAATTTTTAATTTATGTTTCTATATTAATAAATATAATTTTATTGCATTGTTACATCTGAAAATGATGCATTTTTTCTACTTTTCCATATTTGGTCATTAATTTTATGTCCTAATCCATGATCAATTTTTGCAAAGTACCATATAGCACTGAGAAAAAAAATATGATCCTTTCTATTTCATTCAGTTTTCTCCAGTGGTCTAGAGATCTAACATTTTTAAGATTCTATTCATCTCATTGAGTTTTTCTTATTTATTTTATGGTTAAATATATCTAGCTTTGAGAAAGCAAAATATACTTTCTTACTGGTATAGTTTTATTATTTCCTCCTGTTATTCATTTAATTTTTCTTTAAGAATATGGAAGTTTTGCCATTTGGTGCCTATATTTAGCATTCACATTACTTCATTGTCTATATTTCCTTTTAGCAAGATGTAGTTTCTTTGCCTTTTTCCTTTTAATTGGGTCTACTTTTTCTTTTTCTTTTTTTTTGAAATCATGATTACTTCCCTTGCCCTTTTAATTTCAACTGAAGCATAATAGATTCTGTTCCAGCCTTATTTTTAACTGTTTATGTTTTTCTCTGTTTCAAACATGTCTCTTGCAAATAACATATTGTATTCTGATTTCTAATATATTCTACTGCTTCTAATTTTATGGGTGAATTCATCCCATTCACATTCACAGTTATGATCACTAATTGTATTTTCTTTTGTGTATACTTCTCTCTCTCTTTTTACTCTGTCCCTCTGCTAAAGTCTGTTTTGTTTCTAACCACTACCTTCTTTTATCTGTTTTCCCTTGTATCATCTGTCCCTTTCTTTTATCCCCTTCCCCTCATACTTCCCTGTTATACATGATGGATTTATTTTACTAATTGGCTATCTATATATTTTTCTCTCTTTAAACCAATTTAGAGGTGAAGTTCAAGTGCTGCCCATACCAGACCCAAAGTTCTTCCTTGAACACTTTTTTATGTGAGATAATTTTCCTCATTTTCCCTCCTTCTTGATCCTTTTTTAAAGGATTTCTCTATGTTGCCTATTTTTTAGCATTATCTCAACATAATCAACTCATTTATTTGATGAATTGATCTATGTAGACTATATAGATCTCTATGTACCCTCTATGTAGACTTCTTTTAAAGGCATTAATGATGATAAAGTTCTTAGAAAATACATGTATCATTTTCTCATATAAAAAGGTAGTTTAACCATATTGAATCCCTTATGATTTCTCTTTAATATTTCCCCTTTTATGATTTTATTTAGTCTAATATTTGCAAGGTAATTTTTCTATTTAACTCTAGCCTTTCATCAGGAATAGTTAAAATTTCTCTGTTGCACTAAATGTCTATTTTCCTCTTGACAGTTTATTTTATTCCATTTTACTGGGTAGGTTATCCTTGGTTGTACTCTCAATTCTTTTGACTTCTGGAATACTATATTTATTAGCACAGAATTGAAAATTGAGATGATGCACATCAATTGGGAATGACTGAATAAGCAGTGGCATACAATTGTGATGCAATACTATTGGCTTATATGAAATGGATGTCCTTAAAAAAGTACTTAAAAAAAAAACCTTGAAAGACTTACATGAGCTAATGTAGAGTGAGCTGAACTAAACAACGAAAACATTATAAAAAGTAACAGCAATATTATAACAATGATTAAATATAAAGATCTTAGCTACTCTGATCAATGTAAAGATCCAAAACAATCCTGAAGGACATCTGATGAAAAATGCCATCCACTTTCAGAGAAAGAACTGGTGGAATATGAATGTGGATAGAAGCACATTTTTTTTACTTCATTTTTCTTGAGGGTTTTTTGTCACTTTTTTTTTTGCATTGTGACTAATATGGAAATATGTTTGGCCTAACTGCACATATATAATAAATACCAAATTTCTTGCGTTATTATTGAGAGAGAAGAAAGATAATTGTCTTGGAACTTGAATTTTTTTTTAATGAATGTTAAAATTGTTTTTCCATGTAATTAAAAAAGTCTTTTTGAAAGTAAAAAACAATTAAGTTCCAATTATTCTCATGTTTTCAAACATTTTTAATAGAAATGTATATTACATTTTCTCAAAAACTTTTTAGCATCTGTTGGTAAAATCATAAGATTTCTGTTTTTATGTTATTGATATGATCAGTTATTCTTATAATCTTTCTAGTATGAAGCACCCATGCATTCCTGGCATAAATCTCATCTGGTCATATTGTACGGTCTTTGTGGTGTGTTACTATAGCACAACTATATCTTAGTCATTAAAGGAATTTGGTAGGACTCCTTTACCTACTTTTCCCAAATAATTTACATGGTATCATATGAATTAATTGTTTTTTAAATGTTGGTAGAATTTGCAATTGTAAATACAACTGGTCCTGAGAATTTTTTTAAAGAGTCTATTAATAGTTCTTTTATTTTTTTTTTCCATTTCTTCTTCAAGAGGATTATTTAGTATTTTAGGCAAATTATACTTTTGTAAATATTTATTTCATTTAAATTGTTGGTTTTACTGGCACATAATTGTGTAAATAGCTTTTAATAATTGTTTTAATGTTATCTTCATTAGTTTCATATTCAGCTTTTTTCTGTTTTGATTTTATTTTCCTTCCTTTTAAAAAATAGCCAATTGTTTATGTATTATATTGAATTTTTCATAAAACCAGATGATAGTTTTATTTATTAGTTTTTTTAAGTTTTTACTTTTATTAATTTCTTCTTTAATTTTAGGGCTTTTTATTTTGATGTTTAATTAGGTATTTAATTTGTTCTTCTATTTCCTTTAGTTACTACCCAATTTATTGATTTATTTTTTTCTATTTTTTAGTGTGCAGGTTTCTTTAAGCTCTGCTTTGTCTGCATCCCACAAATTTTGGTTTGTCTATTTATTGTTGTCATTATTTTTAATGATTTGTAATTGTTTCTATAATTTATTTCTTGGCCAATTTATTTTTAGGATTAGATTAATTGGCTTTCAATTAATTTTTAATTTATGCTTCCAAGGTCCTTTATTGAATGTAATTTTTATTGCACTATAGTTTGAAAAGGATGCATTTAATATTTCTATTTTTCTGTATTTGTGAGGTTTTTATTCTTTCATACATTGTCAATTTTTGTGAAAGTGCTGGGGAAAGAGTATACTCCTTTCTATTCACATTCCATATTCTTGAGGAAGAATTATCATATATAAATTTTAAAAAATTCTCTTCATCTCCTTAAATTCTTTCCTATTTATTTTATGGTTAGATTTATTTATGTCTGAGAGAGGTAAAATGAGGTCACCCACTAGCATAATTTCACTTCTGTAATGTAACTTTTACAATTGATCAATATTGATATTAAATTATTCTCTATAGTGTCTTTTAGCAAAATGTAGTTTTCCTGATTGTCTCATTTAATTGGGTTTATTTTTATTTTTGTTTGTCCCAGATCATGATTGCTACCCTTGTCTTTTTTTAACTTCACCTGAATCATAATAAATTCTGCTCCAGTGCCTGTGTTTGTCTTTCTGTATCAAGTGTATTTCTTGTAAACATGTTGCTGGATTCTTATTTCTAATCCATTCTGCTAATTGCTTCTCTTTTATGAGGGAGTTCACTCATTGATATTTAAATCCCATTGATATGCTTTTTATTTTCCTTCATTTTATTCTCTTCTATTTATCTTTTTTTTGGATACCCTGTCCCCTCGTCAAAAGTTATTTTTGCTTCTGATCACTTCCTCCTTTAATCTGTATCCTCTTTTTCTTAGCTCTTTCCCTTTCTACTTTCCTGTTGCATAAGGTAAATTTCCACACACATACACACACACAGAGATGCACTAAGAAACATAGCTATACATCTATATGTATTATGTGTGTATAGATAGATGTGTATCCCATACATATGTGTGTGCATACATCCCCTTGACCCAGTTTCAATGAGAGTGAAGTTTAATAATTTCCCATTCATCCACATTTTCCCCTCCATTATAAAACTTTTGTTTGCATGCCTCTTTTAAATTAATTAATTTGCCCCATTCTTTCTTTTCCTTCTTCTTTTACTGCATCCTTGTTTCTCAACCTTCATTCTTCCTTTTGAAATTATTCCAATTTAATAGACTCATACTTATGATCTTTAAGTAGACTTCTTTTGAATGCTATAATGATGATGAAGTTTTTTGAACTTATATATATATATATATGTATATATACATATATATACATAGATATAGATATAGATATATAATTTTCCTATTCAGGGATGTTAATAGTTTGACCTTATTAAGTTGCTTATATTTTCTCATTTTCTCATTTTTATGTTTTTCAAGCCTTGTGTTTTAATATCAAATTCTTTATTCAGTTTTGATCTTTTCATCAGGACTACTTAAAAGTTCTTTATTTCATCAAATATCTACTCCCCCCCTCATAGGATTACACTCAATTTTATTAAATAAGTTTTTCTTGATTGGAATCCTAATTCCTTTGCCTTTCAGAATATCGTATTCCAAGCCTTCCACTCCTTTAATGTGGAAACTGCTAAATTTTATGGATACTGACTATGACTCCACAGTATTTTAATTATTTCTTTGTAGTTTTTTTTGTTTTGTTTTGTTTTGTTTTTAGTATTTTCTTGTTGATTTGAGAATTCTTTGGAAGGGCTCTACTTCTGAGAGTTTTCATCTCTTTCAGGAAGTGATCAATGGATTCTTTCTACTTCTATTTTGAGCTCCAGTTCTAAGATATTCGGGAAGGTTTTCTTTAAAAATTCTTGAAATATTATGTATAGGTTCTTTTTTTAGTCATGGTTTTTAGGTAGTCTAATAATTAATTCTTAATCTCTCCTTGATTTTTTTTTCCAAAGAAGCTATTTTTTCCTAGGAGATATTTCACATATCTTTGTATTTTTTCTGTCTTTGATTTTGCTTTATTATTTCTTGATATTTAATAGAGCATTATTCCCACATGACCAATTTTTAAAGAATCATGTTCTTCAGTGAGATTTCAAAATAATTGATTCTGATTTGTAAGGAGTCATTTTCTCCAGAATTTTTGTGCCTCTTTTACCAAGTTTTTAATTCTCTTTTCACAATTTTCTTATTTCCAATTTTTCCCTCTACCATACTAATTTGATTTTTAAAAGTTATTGTTTTTACATTTTTTCTTTCTTTCTTTAGTTCTGCCAAGAATTACTGTTATACTTGTGTCATATATATATATGTATACATATATATATATTTAAAGCTTTTGGGTAGATGTTTTCAAGACAATGTTTTCAAAACATTGTATTTTTAGCTTCCCTGTAACCATATATTTTTATAATTATATTCTTTGTCATTTGATCATTTTTTTAGCCTATTTCTTGAGTTTGTACTTTATTTTAGAATTGCACTTTATCCAACTCTGGGAGTGAGGTGACTGTTCCAAGATCCAGGTTTTTATTTCCTGCTGTTAGGTCTGTTCACATGTAAGTTTTCATTGCTTCCAAGGAAGTGTGCGCAAGAGAGAAATGTGTTCAGATCCCTTTTGGTATGTACTCTGATACTTACCTAGATAGGGTACCTGCTTTTCATTATCACAATTCCTCTCTGTTTTGAAACTGTGCAATGGAATTGGCAATGGGAAATGGAGTTACTAAATAATTCCCAGTCCTTTACCCATTGCTAGTACAGAGGTCCCTTGTAATCTCTTTTTGATCAGATGTTTAATTCCTTATGGTATGTGGGCTCTGAGAACTCCCTATCTGCTGTTTCCTCCAAGGTTGGCCAATCTATATTCTAAGGTTCATGGATCTTTTTCTGTGTCTTCCTAAATTGTACTGGTCTGGGGAAAATTACTTACTTTTACTTTTATTGATTGTATAACTTAAAATTTGATTTCATGTACTTTTAAAAGTAGCTGAAATGGTAAATTTGTAGAACTTGGGAATGATGCTGAACATACTCCACCATCATGGCTCCTTTCCTTGCCCCAACCCTGAAATGATATTATCAAAGCATAGAAATGATGTGATCAGACTTCTGCTTTAGGAATATGATTTTGGCAGCTGTGTGAAGCATATATTGGAACAAAGAACATGAAAGATGTCTTCCTTTTCAAAATGATTTATTTGGAGATTTCCTTAAATTTACCTCCACTAGTGCATTTGAGAACCCCTTTTGATATATTACAACTCTGTTCACATTTCTCTTGGAGTTCTAAATATATGATTCTATGATCCTATCACTTTCCAGGATAGCAACTATTACACAAAGAAAGGCACAGCTATAAAACATCAAGGGGGATCTGTACCCTCTTGAGTTTCATAATGGATAGGAGGAGAAATAAGGCACTCTGTTGGCTTCTGCATTTGAGTAATAGTTTCCAGAACCTCTCTCAGCCCTCATCATGATGAGTAATACTTGGTAGTGAATTGAAAATTAACTAAGTGAGGATTTAATACTTCCTACTATTCATTTGCTCATTAAAATTGTTAGTGTATATTGTGGGCACCATACCATGTGATGGATCCAGGGATAATGGAAGAATATGATAGGATCTTTATTTTCAAGAAAAAATATTGTGAATAAGCATTACGTATATATAAAGTATAATAACTACAGGAATGAGGGAGACTAAGATACTAACCCTAAATGTAATAGAGAAAGCAACAGTATGAGTTCAGGTAGTCCAGGGCTTACTTATGGAGAGATGGAAGTTGCTTGAACCTTGAAGCCTCAAATCTCAAATTAAGACAGAATATATTCACCAATTTTCTATATACTCTGATGCTGAGACTAAAAACATGATTGACCATAGTCAGAATAAACTCATTTGCCTATAAAAAAAAAAAGACAGAGTACACTTATGAAGTAGGTGTCTATATGTGTATATACACACATACATACATACATTCATACAAACATACATATAGACACCTATATAAATACCTCTGTTCTACTCTTGACATTTCTCTTAGGATTGTTGGGCATCCAAATGTCATATCAACTGTTCCATGGCCTCTTTTGAAGCCACATTGGCTCTCAGGTAGATGATCTTCTTCTTCCAGGTGCAGGATCAGCCTATTAAGGAGTACTCTGACAACAATGCAATCTATTACCTTGTTGGAATAACTGGATCTCTGATTGGTTACCACACTGAATTTAAATTTCTGATTAATGTCTGACCTAAACAAGCTTCTTTACTTTGAAGATTTGAAATGATATTTGATTTTTCTAAACCTTGATAGATTTGTCTTTTAGATTTAGAACAAGAAAGTTCAATCTTTCCCCTCTCCTAAAGTCCTGGTTTCTTTTAGACTTTCATAGAGTAATACCTAAAAACTATCTATGATGCTATGAGTAAGCTTCATGAGGGCATGATCCTTAATCCAAACACCTAGCACAAGGCTCCATACTTTTTCATTGAATGGAATTTTCATGTTATCTTGAGAACAGACAAAAAAGATGAAAACAATGTATGATCAGTGTTGTCTTTGAGGAACAGGACATAATTTTCAGGGGAACCACAATCCACCAACACACATTCATTTTTACCCAAGAGAAATTGAATCAGACTGAACATCAGAGATAGTCATGGAAAGAAAAATAAATCACAAAAATACAACCTGGGGAGTGAGGCAATATTGACCATTCTGTCAATGCTGTCTTGATGATGGTGGTGGTGGTGGTATATATAGGAGTTGAATATGTGTGTTATATATGTACCTTCTTCATCTTTTTTAAGCACTATCTAATATCCAGCTTCTCTCTCCCATCAACTGCTTCTTTCTTGTAACTGATCATCTAACAGTAACTCTGAACTCACTTAAAACACAGTGTTCACAGTAATATCCATTGCTAAGAAATTATTTCAGTTCAAACATTCTACAAATTTAAGAGCATAATCAAAAATTCTAGTGAGGCAGATTTTCACCGGATTCTAGGTAAACTATTTAGGAAATTTCCTACCAGAGCATCCTAAAATTGAAACAATCACATAAAGTCATGAGTCTTTTTGCTTGTAGTGTTAAGATTGCAGATTCTCATAGCTAAACTACAGAGCCCCAGGAAGGAATAGCAGCCTTCAAGGATTTGAATAGTCATCATGTGGAATAAGGATTAGATTTATTTTACTTGTCCCAAAAGGAGCAATGAATTGGTCAAAGTTATAGAGACCAATTTAGACTTGATATGGACAAAAAATTCTTTGTAGTAATTTTTGCTGTCCAAAAGTATAATATGTTTTAAGAGGTGATGAATTCCTCCTAAATGGAGGTTTTCAAACAGAGGTTGATCATTAATCTTTGGGTACACTATAGTGAGGACTCTTTCTATGTATGCATTGAACAAGATGACAATGGAAGAGCTTTCCAACCCACAAATTCTATAAGTCTGTAATTTTGGGAAGATTTTACACAAGGTGATAAAAATTGTTGACTGTGACCCCTCATGAAATAATCTATTAGGGGGCACAAGAATCTTTCAGGATCAAGAACATCCATAACCTTGGATTTGATGGATATTTTAATATGTTGAGGAAATGAAAAAATATTTTCTGAGAAATAGAAGGGTTGAGGATGCATAAATGTACTATAATTAGGAGATGCCAGAAAACAAAGAAAGAAGTATAAAAGGAATAGTGGATTCCAAAGACAAATAAATTATACCAACATTCATTGTTTGAAAGGTCAACTCTATCTGGAATCTCTTAAGTCAGCCTCATTCTCCTAGCTTTCTCATTTCTAGTCTCCACACTTCATTTATAACTCTTTCCCTTCTCTTTCATCTCATTCATTCATCTCTTTCCCGTTATAAACCATAGTTCCAAAAATAAGAACTCATTATGGTGAACCCCAAGAGACAGTCTCCATTCTTTCACTAGAAAATAGAGTAGCAAACTTGACTTGTAACAAGGGGGCTATTATCTGAGCATTTATAATTTCTTTATTACAAAGGAATGTAATATTGGAATTGTCTAGAATGGATTCGGCACCAAACAATATTTTGGAAAATCTGATGTGTTCTAGGGGGTTGATCTATTCTTCTGGTATGTAAAACTCTAGAAATCCTTCTGGCACCCTCACCATAATGAAAAACAACAACAACAACAGCAACAAAATATGAACCAACTGTTTGAATGTCTCCAGCTTCCCTCCTGCTGCAGCCACTACTAAAGAGTCCATATCTTGATTATGAAGATGACAATACACATGATTTTACTTTTTCCTATTAAACAGTTTATTACAACAAGATATCTATTGTAATCAAAAGTGATATTGTTTATAGACATAATATGAACATTTTAATAAGAAAAAATAATAAGCATTTACTTTATCCCCCCAAAAAATGCTTGCACATTAAAATGGTCAAATATATGTAACTAGTTATAAAACTACAGAAGAAAAACTTTTAAATTATACATGCATGTTTCAAAAAAACAGTTACAGCAACATAAAAAGTAAAACAGAACTATTGGTTACCATTTATGCAGATTTACTTTATTCAGATCTGTTCCTGTTCATCATCCATGAATCCTTACAAGTTCAGTGCAATCACAAGAAGCAAGCTGCTGGACAAGCATCATTTTCCTTCTTGAAGAATATTTCTTGTCTTCCTTCAGCTTCTCTTAACTATGGCAATATTCTTACTCTCTCTCATCCTCTCAGTAATTATCCCAATGTTTTTCTCATTCTCTGCTTCTCTCTATATAACAATCATCATGACAATTTCTGCTAGAAGATTTGTAATGTCTACTCTATTCTCTGGATCTATTGTGGTCCCTCTCTCTTGATCATTCATGTCTTGATCTAGCACCATAAGATTTGGACTAATTCTGTGGAAGTAATACTTCAAGAAGCTAATAAACATTTTGCAATCATCATCAGTAGATATTTTGGACTATTTAATTAAGGAAATAGCAGCTACCAATATCTTAATAGTACTCTCATAATCACCAACACTGACTGGTATCAGACACAGTTCTTAAAATGGCACTGCTTGAAATAGCCATTTCTATTCATGATTTCTTCAAACTTTGTTTCATGTAACGGCATTCTTACAACATCTATTTCTCCTCTATCATATGGAAGGCATCCACTATATAGATTGGTGGGTGGTAGACATAGCTGTCTGACATTGACATGCTACTGTTAATTGGTGGGAAAAGAAAGCTGAATTCACATGTGGAATTGGTGTATGGGGAGGGGAAAGATTGTACCTGGAAGTGGTCCAGAAAGATAAAGAAGAGAACCAGTGTAAGGGGTGGTCCCAGAGGATCAGGTGGGTGAACTGGAAAAAGGCCTGGAGATAAAGGTGATTCCTGGCCTGGAACTAGAGGTAGAGGACCAGGAAAAGACAGACTGGAGGCTGCCCAAAAGGCTGTTTTGGAAAAAGAACTGTTAGAGGAGGAAAATCACTTCAATAAACAGGCCCTTCTTATAGAAAAGGACTAGGAGATGGAGGATCTGGAGACATTAGTCAACGTAGAGTTTTGTCTAGCTTTTAGACCAAAAATGGGTATATTCTTTATGCTGTGCCTTATATACCATGGAATCCTAGTTTTCAGGAACAAAGATGCTTGACCAAATTTTCTGGGAAAGGTAGAAGTGGCCCTTTACTCCAACTGGTCAAGAAAATCTGTCCCCATTTGGAACAGCCTCTAGAAAATAGGCTCATTTTCTTCTATCTTGTAGAAGTGCTACATGCAAGATGGGGGGAGGGGGATTCTGGGAAGATGTTGGAGTGCATTAGTAAATTTCAAGCTCTCCCCATTTCCCCCACAAATAAAATAATTTTGCACCTCAGGGCAAACATAGACTAGTGAAAAATCAAGAAGACTTGGGGCAGAATAGGGATCCTCCTTATACAACCCAAGAAGATCTAAAGAAAGATCTCAGGTTGGGGATTAACCTGTCTGAAGTGCAAACACCTCCAGACCAGCTCTGCAGAAACTTGAAGTAGGTCCCCCTTGGAGCTAGCTGGGTGTGGTTGGACCCTCTGAAGGAACCACAGAGAGTTTCACTTCCTGGACTGTTTTTCAAGTCAGGGTCTGAATCCAGCAGGACTGAGTGAACCTCAGCTTATTAGCACTACCAGATCCATCTGTGCTACTAAGACACAGCCCTGGGGGAAAAGAAACCAGAACCTGGTGAGTGCAGAGGCAGTGGGATAAGGACACTGCTAGCTATGGGCACTTGCAGGAAGATGGAGCTCTTGATTTAGGGTTTCTGATCAGAGAGGAAAAATGAAAGGAAGCTTGAAGCACCATGCCTTCATCCCACAATTAGAAGTGCTTATACACATACCTCTTATTTTAAAAAATGAAACAGCAAATAAGAAAGAACCCCACCATTGAAACATATTATGGTGGGAATAGGGAAGACTGGGGTTCATCTTCAGAAAAGGACACATTAGTTATAAAAAATTTTTAAAAAAAGCTTCTACCACAAACAGTAATGTGAACTCAGAAAAGAATTTTAAAATCAAATTTGAGACGTTGAAGAAAAACAAATAAAAAATAAAAATAAAAACCATCCAAGAAAAACAAGAAGATTATTGGGGGGAAAGTTAACCACCTAACAAAGGAGTTACAGAGTCTCAAAGATGAAGATCAAAGATGAAAATAAATTATTTAAATAAATAAATTTAAATTTAAATAAATTTAAAATTATAATTGGGCAAGGGTAAGCCAGTGAAGCTATGAGAGACCAAGAAATAACAAAGCAGATTATAAAGAATGAGAAAATAGAACAAAATGTGAAACATCTTATAAGAAAAATGACACCAACCATTCTGGAGAGCAATTTGGAACTGTGCTCAAAAAGTTATCAAACTGTGCATATCCTTTGATCCAGCAGTGTTACTACTGGGCTTATATCCCAAAGAGATCTTAAAGAAGGGAAAGGGGCTCATATATGCAAAAATGTTTGTGGCAGCCCTTTTTGTAGTGGGTAGAAACTGGAAATTGAATGGACACCCATCAATTAGAGAATGTTTGAATAAATTGTGGTATATGATTGTTATGGAATATTATTGTTCTTTAAGAAATAACCGGCAGGATGTTTTCAGAAAGGCCTAGAGAGACTTACATGAACTGATTCTAAGTTAAATGAGCAGAACCAGGAGATAATTATACACTTCAACAACAATACTATATGAAGATCACTTCTGATGGATATGGTTCTCTTCAACAATGAGATGATCCAAATTGGTTCTAATTGTTCAGTAAAGAAGAGAACTAGCTACACCCAGCAAAAGAACTATGGGAAATGAGTGTGGATCACAAAATAACATTTCTACTTCTTCTGTTATTGTCTGCTTTCATTTTTTGTTTTCCTTCTCAGGTTATTTTTACCTTCTTTCTAAATCTGATTTTTCTTGTGCAGCAAGATAACTGTATAAATTTATATACATATATTGTATTTAACATATACTTTAACATATTTAACATGTATTGGACCATCTGCCATCTAGGGGAAGGAGTGGGGAGAAGGAGGGGAAAAGTTGGAACAGAAGGTTTTGCAAGGGTCAATGTTGAAAAATTATCCATGCATATGTTTTGTAAATAAAAAGGTATAATAAAAAAATAAAAATGACAGATCTGGAAAATAGATCAAGAAGAGAAAATATAAGAATAATTGGACTGCCAGAAAGGTGTGACCAGAAAGAGAACCTTGACACAATAATGCAGGAAATAATGCAAAAAAATTGTCCTGGAATGATAGAACATGAGAGGAAAGTAGAAATAGAAAACATCCACTAATCACCAACTCAAAGAAATCCTTTGTAGAAAACACACAGGAATATTATTGCCAAATTTTAAAGCCCCCAGATTAAAGAGAACATTTTGCAAGAAACAAGAAAAAAACAATTCAAATATTCTGGAGCTACAGTTATAATTATACAAGACTTATCAATAGCTACAATAAATAATTGGAGGTCCTGGAATCCTATCTACCAACAATCAAAATAATTAGACCTACGATCAAAAATATTGATCCAGCAAAATTATCTACAATTTTGAGTGAGAAAAAAATGGACACTTAATGATCTTTCTTTTGAACTACCTTATTTTTGATGTTATCTTAAGCATATAGCATACATTTCCCATGTAAAAATATAAACAATTTGTTCATGTTTAAACAATATTTTATATAATTTTATATAACATATTTTCAAATAACCAAATCTGAACTTAACAGAAAATTTAACATATAAAATATGTTATATAAAATTATATAAAATATTGTTTAAACATGAACAAATTGTTTATATTTTTACATGGGAAATGTATGCTATATGCTTAAGATAACATCAAAAATAAGGTAGTTCAAAAGAAAGATCATTAGAGTTAAGTTAAAAATAGTAATCATGTTATATAGATGAGGTGCACAGGAAGAATAGACATAGAGGATTTAGAGGGAGGGGGAAAGTTCATAGTTCTGAAAACCTACTCACATCAGGAATGGGTTCAGTAAGCAACACTAGATACACACACACACACACACACACACACACACACACATATATATATATATATATATATATATATATATATATATATACACACATATATATATATATATAATCATTAAGGGCATAGAACTCTCCAAAATTCATAAAGAAATAAGGGAGGATGCGAGGATGGAAAAGCAAAGGGCAAGCAAAGAATATAAGGAAGGGATCCTTGGATGGGGGAAGATTAAGTAATAACAAGGCAAGTTATAAAGAAGAATTTAATTAAAGACTTAGCAGGGATAGGAAAGACATGTCTGTGTATGTAGGGTATGTATATGTATGTTTATGTATGTATATATCTATCTATATATGTATATTATATAGATATAGATACATAAATATGTCATTTCTTTATTGTAGCTAGCTTGGAGGATAGGAGGATGAAAGGGAGGAAAAAGAATAAAGTAAATAAGGTGTGCATCAGAGAATGAAAAGACAATTTATAAGGAAGAAAAATGAACATTGATGAATATATTTTCTCCTACTAATATACATACTTTTTTGATATTTCTTTCTTTCTTATTGTTATATATTTTGAATCTTCCCTTATATTCTGCTGGGTACATAATAATGTTTTCTTTTGTTTTATTTTTGTATTACTTTTCTATTTTTTTCCTTTTTCCTTACTGTTTTTTTCAAATAAAATATTAAGAGAGAGAGAGAGAGAGAGAGAGAGAGAGAGAGAGAGAGAGAGAAATGTTACATACAAACTGCCTCCTGGAGACCCAGCTTTAACTTCCCCAGACATAAGTCTTGACTGTGTAGGTTTCCTGAATTGCATTTCAAATGGTCTTAAGAACTCTTTATTACAAAGTGTCACAACAAGATTTTGACCATGTAGTTCTCTTTTAGGCAACAGATCCATTAACTTTTTTTTAGAATGTTACAACATGTTGATGTTTCTAACATCAACAAGGGAAAACCCATTTGACCCATTAGCACAGTTTTCAAAAAACTTAATCTAATTCAGGCCAGTTTCAATAGACTTGTGATGGAGAGAGCCATCTGCATCCAAAAAGAGGACTGTCAGAGTTGAATGTGGATCACAATATAGTATTTTCAGCTTTTGTTCATAGTATTTTGTATTTTTCAGTATTTTGTTTGCTTTTTATTTTCTTTTTCATTTTTTTTCTTTTTGATCTTTTTTTTGTACAGCATGTTAAATGTGGAAGTACATATAGAAGAACTATACATGTCTAATGTATATTGGATTACTTGCTTTTATGGGAGGGGTTGGGGGAAGAGAAGGAGAAAAATTTGGAATGCAAGATTTTATAAGGTGAATGTTGAAAACTATCTTTGCATATATTTTGAAAAAAAATCTATTATTTAAAAAAAGAAGTCAAGTAAAAAAAATTAATCTCTAAAATATCATTTACTCCCAAAGATTAGACTGCTTTAGTTAAATCTTCATCAGTCTATCATGCAAGTTTTCTAATGTATAATGCAATTCTCTTTCTAGTATATTCACATACATACAGACACACACATATATAGATAGATATGTATGTATATATATATATGTGTGTGTGTGTGTATTGCGTATGTGTACATATATATTGAAAAGAGTATGTGTGTATGTATGTATGTATACATGCACAACATTTGGTGCTGATCCTTTATCTATATTATCGCCAACAGATAGTTACAGAACATCCATATAATCCTGATCCTCCAAAAAAGGGTATATCTATAGCAATCTAGTCTTTGACAAACCCAAAGATACAAACATTAGGGATAAAAATTCATTATTTGGAAAAAACTGTTGGGAAAACTGGAAATTAGTATGGCAGAAATTAGATATGGATCCACACTTAACACCATATACCAAAATAAGATCAAAATGGGTCCATGATTTAGGCATAAAGAATGAGATCATAAATAGATTAGAGGATCAGAGAATAGTCTACCTGTCAGACCTGTGGAGGAGGAAGGAATTTATGACCAGAGGAGAACTAGAGATCATTATTGATCACAAAATAGAAGATTTTGATTACATCAAACTAAAAAGTTTCTGTACAAACAATACTAATGCAAACAAGATTAGAAGGGAAGTAACAAATTGGGAAAATATTTTTAAAGTTAAAGGTTCTGATAAAGGTCTCATTTCCAAAATATATAGAGAACTGACCCTAATTTATAAGAAATCAACCATTGTCCAATTGATAAATAGTCAAAGGATATGAACAGACAATTCTCAGATGATGAAATTGAAATTATATCCACTCATATGAAAGACGTGTTCCAAATCACTACTGATCAGAGAAATGCAAATTAAAACAACTCTGAGATACCACTACACACCTGTCAGATTGGCTAAGATGACAGGAACAAATAATGATGAATATTGGAGGGGATGTGGGAAAACTGGGACACTAATACATTGTTGGTGGAGTTGTGAAAGAATCCAACCATTATGGAGAGCAATTTGGAACTATGCCCAAAAAGTTATCAAACTGTGCATACCCTTTGAACCAGCATTGCTGCTATTGGGCTTATATCCAAAAGAAATGTTTGTGGCAGCTCTTTTCATAGTGGCTAGAAACTGGAAGATGAATGGATGTCCATCAATTGGAGAATGGTTGGGTAAATTATGGTATATGAAAGTTATGGAATATTATTGCTCTGTAAGAAATGACCAGCAGGAGGAATAGAGAGGCTTGGAGAGACTTGCATGAATTGATGCTGAGTGAAATGAATAGAACCAGAAGATCGCTGTACACTTCAATGTTGTATGAAGATGTAATCTGATGGAAGTGGATATCTTTAACATAAAGAAGATCCAATTCACTTCCAGTTGATCAATGACGGACAGAAACAACTACACCCAGAGAAGGAACACTGGGAAGTGAATGTAAATTGTTAGCACTACTGTCTATCTACCCAGGTTACTTATACCCTCGGAATCTAATACTTATGTGTAACAAGAAAATGGTATTTACACACATATATTGTATCTAGGTTATATTGTAACACATGTAAAATGTATGGGATTGCCTATCATCAAGGGGAGGGAGTAGAGGGAGGGAGGAGATAATGTGGAAAAATGAATACAAGGGATAATGTTATAAAAAATTAATCATGCATATATACTGTCAAAAAATTTATAAATAAAAAAAAATCCTGATCTTCTGGGGAATCTCCATTATTTGCATAGAGAGATGACATCATCATACAAATTTATCTGATCATTGCCACAATAGTTAGCTTCTTGATTGAAGCTAACCAAACTCCTCATTCACACCCACATAAATGTCTATGTGATCCACACTTTCCACTACTTTCCCTTGGCTGCTGCCACCACCACAGCTATAATAACCTGCCACAGCTGCATCCACAACAGTGCACAGGTCATTCTAGCATCTGGAACAGGTATAAAGAGGAATGGTAAAGTATGCTGTTTTATGTTTTATTTGGTTTTTTTTCCTCTAAATACTACAAAAAAATACTGAAATGGAATAAAAACTCTCCTATGATTAGCTACCTGATTAATCCATACAAACACTGATATCTTTGCACCTTTACAAATAATGTACTTTAGATTTATTATATTGTTTAAATCCTTATAATATTCCTGTGAGAAATCTTCTACCTTTACTCTGAAATAAGTTTCATCAAAATAGAAACACTGTCCTACAAAGAATCTCTCCCTTTGTTTCATAACCAAATGACTGATTCATTTGTTTTTTGTTTCATCTCTTTGAATTTCTTAGGCTATACTGCTATATGAGTCTGACAAAGCCAAGTATGGTATGAATTATTTGTTTTTCAGAGGATCTCATTTATGAAACTTTACTTTCTCTGGGATATTTTGCCAGATTAAGTTAAGAAAAATGAGATGAGATCCCTCCCTTCTATCTTGTCCATCACTCTGACTCCCCAGAGCAATCCTGACTCAAGCTATCATATCAGCCACTTGGCCATGTGCTTTCATTCACAGTTGCCTCTTCACAAATATTTGAGCAAATATGTCTCTTAATATAAAGGACATTCAGGGGTTAGTAACTTTTTTTTTCTTTTGGAGACTGAGATTCTCTCTCAACAAGGCTGGAAGTGAAGTGGCCATTCCTGGGCTAAACCTCAGTACTGATTATCACAGGAGTTTTAAGCCAGTTTTTTTCTATCTGTTATTGGTAGCTCCTCCTGAGGCAACCTTGTGGTCTTTTCCTTCTAGCAACTCATACATTGACAACAGCATGAATACTCAAACAGTTTCAGCCCTGCTGCAACTTAGAACCTGAACCCAATGGGATTCACTAATCTTAGCCTCCCTTAGTATCAGGGCTAACAGGTATCTGTCATCATGACTGGCTGTGTTAGCAACCTTCTGAAGCATCAGTCCAAGGATATTATCCCTATTGAAGAGAAAATGGTATATATCCTCTTTCTGTCATTCCCACTCTTCATGCTCACACCCTGTCCATTGTAGATACTCAAAAATACATTCTTTGGATAGATCAATGTGGATATTTGCACCAATTCCAAATAACCCAAGAGAGGCTATTTTTATACCCATCTTTCCTTTTTAAAATATGTGTAGACAATGTTTCTCATGAAGAGTAAAATGTCTTACTTAGGATCACAGCACCCAGTTCAACTGATATAAATATCTATTATCTTGCTTCATCCTTAAAACATATTGGTGAGGTAGGTAATAGCAGAATTAAATATGCCAAATTGACAGATAAGGAAACTGAGAATCAAAATTCAAGTGGTTTGCCCAAGATCACATTTACCCAAAAAAAATTTAAATGATGGCAAATCTCCCCATAGCTTGAACAGCTGCAATTAGAAAAGTTCTCCTTAATGGAAACTGAGTGGATACCCATCAGTTTGAGAATGGTTGAATAAGTTATGGCATATGGATGTAATGTAATATTATTATTCTATAAAAAACAATCAACAGAATCATTTCAGAAAGACCTGGAGATGCTTACATGAACTGATGCTAAGTGAAGTAAGTAGAACCAAGAGAACATTGTATACAGAAACAAGAAGATTATGTGATAATTTACTTTGATGTTCTTGGCTTTTTTCAACAATTAAGTTATTTAAGCCAATATCAATAGACATGATGGAGAGCGCCATCCACATCCAGAAAGAGGATTATGGGAACTGAATAAGGATCACAATATAGTATTTTCACCTTATTTGTTGGCATTTGCTTGTTTTTATTTTCTTTTTATTTTCTTTTTTGAACTGATTTTTCTTGTGTAGCATGATAAATGTGGAAATATGTTTGGAAGAATTGCACCTGCTTAGCCTATATTGGATTACTTATTATCTAGGGGAGGGAGCAGATGGGGAGAGAGGATGAAAAATTGGAAAACAAAGTTTTGGAAGGATGAATGTTGATATATTTTGCATGTATTTTGAAAATAAAAAGCTATTATTTTAAAAAGAAAAGAAAAGAAAAGTTCTCCTTTAAACCAAAGAAAGGGCAAGGTCCAGTCCAGGGAATTTTATTCAGTGGACTCCCACCCACCAGGGAAGAAAAAGTCTGAGAAATTATTTGGGTATTATGCATTCAGTCATAGAATCATGTTAAAGTGGAGTGAGTTCAATAGGACAAAAGTTCAAATTCCACCTTTGACAATTTATTACTTATGTGATTTTGGACAAGTCTTAAATAACCTCATATGTAAAGTTAGAGAGATGGGTTTGATAAACTCCAGCATCCCTTCCAGCTCCTGGTCCATGATCCATCCTATCACAAATAAATTTCCATACAAAGAACTGTGATAGGCACTTATTAGATTATGAAAAAGAGTCAGAAACAGATCACAATTGTCTTCAAAGATATTATGACCCATAGAGAGAGAATATTATGACCTATATGGGGAGAATAAGACAAGCACATTTTCTATAATAGTCTTCCTAAAGGAAAAAATAAGAGATATACAAATGACTCTAGTTTAAGATAAGAGGTGATAAGTGCCAATCAATAAGCATTAATTAACCATTTACTATGTGCCAGATTCTGGAAATATAAACACCAAAATGAAATAATCATAATCCTAAGGGAACTAAAATCTGAATGGGTAAAGAACATGAAAAAATATAAATGCACGGAGTAAACAAAATAACGTATGGAGGAGGGTAGAATTGGAGCTGAGATCTGAAAGAAGATTGGAATTCTAGGATCATAATAGAAGTATAAACAAAATATTTTAGTAGTTAAGAGGAGAAAAAGAGCACATCTACTTTAGAAAATGGGAAAGGCTTCTTAGTGGAGGTGACATTTAAGAATGGGGTAGGATTTTAAAGCAAAAATGAAGCCAGGAGAACAAGCCAAGTGTAGTGAATGATAAAATAAAAGATCCAGAGGTGAGAGTGAACCTGATATATTTAGGCATGATAAATGGGCCAGTTCACTGGAGTGAGGTTTGATATAAGAGAAAAAATCCTGAAAGAATAGTTGAGGCCATGAGAGAGCCTTGGGAGAGGTAGAGAGGCTTTAATGATAGACTTAGGAATGTAGAACTCTTGAAAATAATGGAATGCTTTCAGATAGGATATGCTATGCAAAAGATACCATAATAATAATTTTATATACAATAATCTTTAGTACAAATTTCAATATTATTCTAAAAGACATTTTTCATCCTCTCAATACTATGGAAAAACCCAAAATAATTTTCAATAGTTTATTTAAACATTGAAAAACATGAAATTTGTTTTTAAACTCCTAAAAAAGTCGATTATTGCTTCTTCATCTTTATATGTGTGTATTGTGCATATATTGATAAGTATCAAAATAAATAAACATATATAGATTATATAGAGAAGCACCACAGATGGTTTATTGAATGTGTTGTGCTTAGATATTGTGTGAATACAAGGTACATATAACAGAAGTCTGATAATGGTATTTTTACTTCATTACTTCATCGATATGTTATTATGCCATCCAAATGTTCTCTCTTTGATCTGGGAAGCTTAATGTTATACAATCTTATACTCCCAGAATGCCAGAGATGAAAGGGATCCTAAAGATGTTCTTATATGCTTTCATTTTGCTATTGTTGTTTGTTCATCCTTCATTCTCAAAAAATATCAATAATATGAAGAAAGCAATGTCTTTACTTGCCTGTAACTTGGATTTAAGTGAGGTAGAGATGTGAAAATTCATCAGCTTCAACTCTCCCTTCCAAAATCATCCAAATCCAATGAAAAGACAAAAATCAAGAAAGCCAGTAATGGCCCAGGATGCAGTGGGTGACTTTCTAAAGTCTTTTGTAGCTCTCCATTTATCTGAGGCAAGGCCCATGTAGTGACTAAGGGCCAGGTAAGAAATGACACAAAAAATGGCCTAAAATGCCATCAGAAAAGAATCAGTCTGGGAGGGGAACACCCTCAGAGTTTCTGACCAGAACAAAAAAACATTGCTAAGTATATTAATTCAGAGCCTTCAAATCCCAAATAATGACTATCTCATTTTACTTAGGAGAGAACAACAAAACCAAGAAAAGTATTTTGCTTAAGATAGCTACATACAGAGGGAACCAGGACTTGAAGCAAAATGTGTTGATATTAGGTCCAATACTACATCCACTAATTTTCTCTATTATGACTATATCAGTTATACTATCTGTCTCATTCTCAGATTCAGAGCTGATTCTAAGCTGAAATCTCTATTTGAATCAGAACCACTTATTTTAACAAAGGCTAAGTTCACCACCATAATTTCCTTTTGCTCCCAGAATTAATTAATTGGTGCCACTGTCATTCATTTTCTGAGCTTTTCATTGTCCCACACCAATTTTTTTAAGAGCCAAAGGCTCTACTTCTTCCATTCTAGTGAAAAGAAAAGTCGCCTGCTATACTGAAGATGTCTTGATTTCCTTCCTATCCTGAAACTTGCTGTGAAGTAATAAGTAAATTTTTTTTATCTTTCTGTGGACTCTTGTTGCTGCATTGAGAACTCTAGAAGAAAGGCAATAATGCAGAGAAGATGCTGCATTTGTGTGCTCTTATACAAGCATAAATTATCTCCTGAATTTTTTTAACTTCAATCTCTTTTATTTGTTTTTAATAGTATTTTGTTTTTCTAATTACTTGTAAAAGCAAATTTAACACATTTTAAAAGATTTTGAGTTCCAAATTTTCTCCCTTCTCCCCCTCCTTAAAAAGATAAGAAATTATATCTATATATGTGTATGTGTGTGTGTATGTATATATTTACATATATATAATATATATATAATACATTCACATAATAATGATGTTCTGCCAAAAGAAACAGACCAAAAGAAGGAACACACACACACACACACACACACACACACACATAAAAATAAAGAAACCTAAAATAGTATACTTCAATTTGTATTCAGACTCCATCAGTTTTTTCTTTGGAAAAGCATTTTTCCATCATGAGTCCTTTAGAATTATTTTGGATCATTGCATTGCTAAAAAAAAAATTAAGTTATTCAAAGCTGATCATCATACCATGTTGTTATTATAGTATGGAATGTTCTTCACTTTGCATCAGTTCATGTAAGTCTTTCTTAACTTGTTTTCTGAGATATAGTATATGTTTCAGGATGATCAACTGGATCTTCTTTCAGGCTAGGGTATGTTTGAGGTTCCCTTAGCTTATCTTTTGACCTTTGTTTCCCTGGCTATGTATAATCACCCTTGAGAGAGCTACTTTTTTGTATTTTGTCCAAATTATTTCTTGTCTCCCTTCACAGGAACATTTAAAACACAGAGGATAATAGGATAATAGGTTTAGAACTACAAAAGATCTTAGAGACCAAAAAGTTCGACCCTCTTCATTTTAGAGAGAAGGAAAATAGTTCACAGAGAGGTTAAACAGAGTTCCTAGGGTCACAAAGCTAATAAGTGTCTGAAGCAAAATTTGAATTTTCTTCCTTACTCCAGTCCAGTGCCATGGGCACTTTGCCATGCTGCCATGAGATGCCCATTCATGTGAGATAATTAAAGGGAGCAAGGGACCAAACTCAGTTTTCCCTTGTTCCTCTGGTTCTATGAAATATTTAGACTCACCCAAAGGTCTATAAAACGGTGCATACCCTTTGATTAAGCAGTGTCACTCTGAGTCTGTATCTCAAAGAGCTTATAAAAGAGGGAAAAGGACCCACATGTGCAAAAAATGTTTGTAGCAGCTTTTTTTGTAGTGGCAAAGAACTGGAATTTGAGTGGATTGTCAGTTGGGGAATGACTGAATAAGTTATGGTATATAAATAAAATGGAATTTTATTGTTCTATAAGAAAGGACAAGCAGACTGATTTCAAAAAAGCCTGGAAAGGCTTACATAAACTGATGTTGAGTGAAAGGAAAAGAACCAGGAGAACACTGCATACAGTTTCAGCAAAATTATATATGATGATCAGCTAATGGACTTGGCTCTAATAGACTTGGGATGAAATGCTATTTGCATCCAGAGAGAGAACTATGGAGACTGAATGTGGATCAAAGTATAGTATTTTCACCTGTTTGTTTGCTTTTTCTTTCTAGTGGGTTTTTTCTCCTTTCAGTTTGATTTTTCTTGCACAACATGACAAATATTGAAATATGTTTAAAAGGATTTCACACATTTAACCTATATCAAATTGCTTGCTGTTTTGGAGAGGAGAAAAGGATAAGGAGGAAAAATTTGTAACACAAAGTCTTACAAAAATGAATGTTGAAAACTATTTTTACATGAATTTAGGGAAAAAAATACTATTGAGAAAAAAAAGATGCCTCTGAAAAGGCATTGATATCATTGATATCATTGATATCAACTCTTAATTGTCATGAGGTGGACAGAAATATGAATGAGCTTGGACCCAAATGACTCAAGCCTCCATCCATCCCAACCCAAACATATCCCAGCTCTCCTTATGCTAGCCATGATCATGAAAGTCAAGTTTCATCACCTTTTCCCTAGTCTTGTCTACCCTTTAGAGGAAGTAGTGAACAGAAAAGAAGAAAAGGTATACATGCATCCCCATTGAAACCTCTAGAGAGACATAAAGAAGACACACAAAACACCAAATATTGGACAGTTTCCATGTGTCATGTGGAAGGCCTTTGCTCTTTTGTCTTCAAGATATTTAGATCTCCATTCTGCTGTTACATATGTCACCAAGCAGAGCAGGGAAGACCACAATACCATCAGCTCTCAGTGCTGGGCTTCCCTTTCTCTATACCTAGCAAGTAGTCCCCCCACTGAAGGACTAATAATTGCTGTCAGATGCCTCCTGCAACTGTCAAGATCTATGTGAAGTAAATGCCCCTTAGGTGTTACCAACCCACTCCCCCTAACATCCCTCCTATTACACTGCTAACTAGGGAGGAAGATGATCCTCTGAATAATCAGCAGCTGTATAATCGAGACTGAAGTAGTCCTGAGGTCCTACTTTCCCCTGGCAGATTTCAACAATGCCATACTTAGGAATTACAGTGGAGCCTCCCCATTGCTGTCTTTTGGTTTAGATTAAACCTTGAGATAGTTTGCCAAGTTTCAAACCCAGCCTAGGATCACGCATTGTATGTTTTGAGCTGGATTTGAACTTTATGAGGTGCAAGTTAATTTGCATTTGGCAAAATGCAATTTCCTGTTTCTAAGAAAAAAGGCCTTAAAAGATTTATTTAAGAGACACAAATGGCTTCCTGGACATCAAATAGCTCTTACAAAGCAATATTTTAATAAGTTAAGTGTAAATGAATTGAAAACATATGGATTCGATTTCCCTTGAACTACAGATGGGTTTAAAAATTAACAGGGAAAATGGCTTGGCACAGGGACCTTAGGGTTTTCTTGAACCAAAACATTTAGGAAAATAGATCAAGATGTTAGACAACCCCCCCCCCCGCACAATTCACTAGGGTTCCCCCAACCATGATTGTATATTTTTAAGATTCTTGCACTCTAAACAAGAGGAGAATTTTAAGCTGGCTCCAACTGGTAGGTCTCTCTTCTCCTTTGCTTCTCTCCTCCCTTTCATCATCTTTCTCTTATCTTTCTCTTCATTTTCTTCTTTTCTCCTCTCTTCTTCACTCTTCTACTCTCTTCTCCATCTCTTTTCTCTTCTGCTTTACTCTTTTCCCTTCTCTTTTTTCTTCTTCTCTTTCTCTCCTTCTCAAAAGTGCTGAGGTTTCCTCTTGACTTCTGAAAAGTCTCTCCTTTCATTTGGATTCTATCCTCTCCATGTGGCAACTTCAACATTCCAGCTCAGAGGGGGGAGCATCTGGGTTACCAGCTCACTCTACAGTCTATCCTGATCAAAGCTTGAAAAACTCCTCCCTGCTCATCTCCCCTCCCTCATCTCTAACCTTGATCTAATAAAAAGAGTGAGAAATAAATAATTCCCAATCAGTCAATTTCTACCAACACATACAAACATTTTCCCTCTCTTGACTGCTGTCACATTCTCCATAAATAAGATATTACCTTAGAACCTTACATTCTCTCTTTCAATCTTTACCAAGATCTCTGTTCATATACCAATTATATCTCTTTTTCTTATCTATAACCTCAATCCTATTATTGTCTTTCTTAGTTTATAACCTCCCCACTCCAATGCCTTATCATGTTATTTGGAAAAACCAAAAAGATTCTTGAGGAAATTCTCATGGCTGTGAAAAGGCACAGCAGACAGAGCACAGGGTATAGAGCCAAATAAAGCTGAGTTCAAAAAACTGTGCCTCCCACACACTTATTAGTTATACAATACAGAAAACATTACTTCATCCCTCTAAAACTCATCTATAAAGTAGGTATAATAATTGCATCAACCTCCCAAAGTAGTTAAGAAGATTAAATGAGAATGTACAAGAAGTACTTTAAAATACTATATAAGTTATTACTTATTGAATTGAACTGAACTAAACTGAATTGAATAATTTCTAATATTGTTTCATAGACCTTATACAATCTGCAAATCAACAAATAACCATTTATTAAGTGCTTACTATGTGTGAGGCACTTTGATATGTCCTCTTCACATTTACTGAAATGTCTACTTATTCATTAAAACCTAAAAAAAAAATGGAAGTTCTTCCTTGATCCTATCCTAATTCTCCCAGACTCCAAAGACCACTGGGTATGAATATTATCTATTATATCTTTAAATATTGTATCAATTAATCCCTACTCTCTCCTCACAATAACCTACTCAATTTCTAACACATAATAAGTTAGGCGTCCCTAGCAGGACTTAAGAGCCAAGAAGGTCCAACTCAAAGTCTGCCTCAGATACTTACTAGTTGATCCTGGGTAAATCACTGAACTACTCTGTGCCTCAATTTATATCTATAAAATGGGGAGTAATAATAGCAGCTACTTTATAGGGTAGTTGTGAGGGCCAAATGAGATAACAACTATAAATCATTTTTTATACCTTATAGTGCCAGATAGTATGTCCCAAAAGTCTTAATGCGATTTTAAACTTTACTAATTTCAGAAATGTGCTACAAACTTATCCATACAAAAAAAATTGAAAGCTTAATTATTAAATTACTCTTATACTTATTTAGTTTTGTTAATTTTGAATAATAATTTTTTACAAGCTGAGGCACCTAATGATACTTTCATGTGTAACAGTTTTGGGGTTACATTTACTCATATTGGTGAATCTGAGTTGAATACAGGAGAGCATTTTGCTTGGCTACATTGGTCACCTGATCTATTTCTATTAGACTATTGCCTGTGGGGTCACATCAAAATTGATATCATGCATGCACAAAAGCCTCTTCTCCAGATGATCTTAAGGCTGGGATTACATGAGAGGTCCTTTGAAACCAAAATTATTTAGTATTAAAGAAACTAGGCTTTAACTAATATCTAACACCCTATTTCAAGCTAAGGTTGAAATGACTCCATGATTTAGATATACTGGGTAATACTATAAGCAAATTAGTAGAATAAGGAAAAGTCTAGCTCTCAAGTATGTGGAGAAGGGAGGAATTTATGGCTAAAGAAGAACTAGAGAACACTATAAAATGCAAAATTAATAACTTTGATTACATTAAATTTTTTAATTGTACAAACAAAATCAATGCAGCCAAGATTACAAGGGAAGCAGAAAACATGGGGGGAAATTTTATGGCCTGTGTTTCTCATTTCTAAAACACATAGAGAATTTACTCAAATTTATAAAAATACAAGCCATTCCATATTGATAAATGATCAAAGAATATGAACAGACAATTTTCAGACAAAGAAATTAAAGGCATTTCTAGGTATATGAAAAAATACTCTAAATCATTATTGATTAGAGAAATGCAAATTAAAACAACTCTGAGGTACTACTTCACACTGCTCAGATTGCCTAAGATAACAGGAAAAGATAATGATAAATGTTGGAGAGAATGTAAAAAACTGGGACACTAATGGATTGTGAAATGATCCAGCCATTCTGGAAAGCAATTTGGAACTATCCTCAAAGGGCTCTAAAACTATGCATATCCTTTGATCTAGTAGTATCTCTACTGGGTCTATATTACAAAAAATCATAGAAGAAGGAAAAGAACCCACATGTACAAAAATGTTTGTAACAGTGTCAAGGTCTGTGCTAGCTCCTCTGAAAGGCTCAGAATAACTCCTAGTCAGGATAAGCAAAAGTCTTTGCCCCACGCTGTGGGCGCCAAATGTAATGTTCTGATTGTCTCTCAGTTGTAATCCTTCTCTGGGAGGAGGTTTCTTTTCTGTGTTATCTTTTCCTCTGTGAGCAGGTTTCTTGGGAGGCTTCTGGAGCCTTCCCCTCCAAAAGTGTGGGATTGCTGGACTCACAAATCCATGGGAAGTCTTCTCTTTAAGTCAATCCAGACTCCGGTCCAAATTCAATGTCCCAGTATAAACTGTCTTCAGACTCAATATTGCCTTCTTTTATCCTCGAAGATAATGGGCTTGTGAAAACTCCTACAGCCAATGAACTTTCTCCTTTTAAAGGTGTAAACTCCTTTAAATGTGTAAACTCCTTTTTAGAAGTCTAAAGGTATAAACTCCTTTTAAAGGTTTGAACTAAAAGTGTGAATTGTTTAGACAACCTGAGTTAGCACCTTGTAATCCTAACATCTCCCCCTTTCTTTTGATTTAGAACATAGGATGGTCATGGCTTTGAAACATAAATCTATCAATATGGGAGGTATTACACATAATTACATAAATTACATAAACACATAGTAACATAACATATGCTAAAGTGATGTAACAAATAGCATGATCAAATAATCATAAATTGAGAATTTATACATGTCCATAAGTCCATTGTCCATTAGTTCATGTGCCAAAAGTCCAATAATTCCTGAAAGTTTTGAAGTCCTCCAATAGTTTCATCTTGTGTTAGGAAATCCAATGATTCCTGCTGGTTTTAAAGTTCTTTAACAGTCTTCTTATTAGCCATGCTCTTTCAATGTCAGATGTTTCTTAAATTTTTTTCCTTTGTTTTGAGGTCTTTCTCTTTTTCTGACTCTCTCCAGGTGCTTGTTGCCACACATCTGTTTCCTTCTTCACTTGTTTCCTTCTGTCTGTTAAAATACAAGCAAACCCTCTCTCCCAAGCAGTTAACCTATCTAATTTCCTTCTATTTACCATTTTCTAAATCTCTTCTCATCATCTGGCAATTACATTGGAGCTGTTTGCACTGGACACTGCCCTGTTAGTTTAAAAGGCCTGTATTCTCTCCAAGTATAATCCATTTCTGCTCTCTGATTGCTTTTTGGCTGACTTATCAGGTAATCCCTTTCTGCCATGTGATTGCTTTTCTGCTGGTTGATCAAATCAGAGTCCTGACCTTCTAAAGTCTCTTTGAGTGTAACTTCAGTTGCCATCATGCCCCATCTATCTTTTGATTGATATCTTGGAGCTGGGCTTTCCTCTCATTTCCCTGGAACAATCTACATTCGGAGGCCCAGTGGAGACCCTTGTGGCATTTTGGACATGGAGTTGTAGGTCTTCTCTCACCCTGTCTTCTCACTCTATCTCCATATCTACACTGAGCTCTTAGATGTCCAATTTTTCCACATTGAAAACATAGACAAGTTTCTCTCGAAGTCCCTTGCCAGGAGGGACCCTGTCTTTCCATGTTCATCATAGTCTGGGTGTAAAAAGTATTTGTTCCCACTGTAGCACAGCATCTTATGATCTCCTCTAAAGGAGCATCTTTGTCTAGTCCCCATATAATTCTTTTGCAAATCTCATTGGCATTTTCCATAGCCAAATGTCTGGTCATTATTTCTGTAGCTGCATTTTCTCCACTAGTTCTTTTGACAGCAGTTTGCAAACGTCCCACAAAATCCGCAAAAGGTTCATTGGGACCTTGCTCTATTTTAGTGAAAGCTTCCCCTTGATCTTACCCCAAGCTTTTATTGCAGCCTTAGCAATTTGCTCATACACTGTCATGGTATAATTAATCTGTTCTGAATTCTCTCCATACTGACCTTCACCAGCTAATTGCTCAAAAGTGAATTGTGTGTTAACTCCTGTTTCCAAATTGCATCTGACTTGGATCTTACATAATTCATGAAACTCCGCAAGCCACAATAAGTTTTGTCCAGGCTCTAGACATGTCCTTGCTATGGATTTCCAATCATTCGGGATTCAGACTTCACAAGACAAACCATCTAGTAACATTTTAATATAAGCTAATGTAGCCCCATAAAGCATACAGCCTTTTTTCAAATCTTTAATTTTATTCAAATCTACGGTGTATATCTTCTCCTTTTTTTGACCTACAGAGTCAATCTCTTTAATCACAGAATATGCATGTGTAAAATCACTTATATCCTGTCCTTTTCTCTTAGCCTTAAACAATGCTTTTTCTAATCTTGTCATAGGCTGCTTCACAGGCAATTCTGTTTGTGTTTCTGCCTCTTCCCCTCCTCCTTCTTGCTCCACCCCTGAAGGGTTAATTGAGGGAGGAGATGGGAAATGCTCCTGTTGCTCAAAATTGTACTTAACTTTATTGTTATCTGATTCATACTTTTCACCTAGTTTAGTTGACACCTCCCCATTTTGCTCCTTCTTCTTTTTCCTTATTCTATAACTTATATAATTTCCTAAAGCCAGTTGAATTATATTGTAAGTCTGAAGTATATCTTTGGAAATTAAGTTTGGTTTGGAATTGTAATGTTCTCCTAGTTGCTCTCCTATACAGTTTTTAAAAGTTTCTAAAAGTTCAGTGATCTCCTCCAAAATTATAATCAATCTTTGGCTTTTCATAACTTTGACAATGCTCTCTAAACATTTTCCTTGAACAGAAACAGAAGGCTGTTTTCTAAAAATTTTCCCCATTTCACTGAAATTCTACTTTAGCTCTTTAACAAAGTTTCCTTGTTACTCATGCTTATTTTTTCCTTTTTGATCTTATTTTTCTTATGCAGAATGAAGAATATGCAAATGTGTTTGGAAACAATGAACATGTTTAATCTATATTGGATTTCTTTCTATCTTATGTGTAAAACACAAAGTTTTACAGAGGTGAATATTGAAAACTATCTTTGCATATATTTGAGAATATAAAATACTGTAAAAAAAAAAAAAGAAATTGCAAATCTATTATATATAACTTGCTATTCCTTTTAAATATATAACAAAGTTGTCATGTAACTTTTTTCTTTTTTTTCCTCCTCCCTCCTTAGAGAAAGTTACTATTAGATATAATGTCTGTATGTATAGGTATAGGTAGATAGATAGACAGACAGGCAAACATGCAGATATTTGAAGGGTCAAAAGAGTAGGCATAGTTTGGTAACTATTGCCAATCCACAATCTCCACCAATAGAGCATTAATATTCTTGTTTTGGCATAGGTTTTCTAAGATTAGTTTTAACTTTACTAATCAAATGAGTGTGAGGTAGAACCTAGAGTTGATTTAATTTGCATTTGTCAAATACTAATTTGGAGCTGTTGATGATTTACATTTCTTCTCTTGAAAACTGCAAATTCATATTTTCTGATCATTGATCAATTGGGCAATTAAGCTTATTCTTCTAAATTTGAATCAATTCCTAACCTGCTTTGGAAATGAGGCCTTTATTATAGAAATTGTCAGCAAATGTATTCTCAAATACCTATTTCCCTTTTAATTTAGATACATTAATTTTGTTTTATATTAAAACTTTTTAATTTTATTTTTATGATCTTTATTATTGCCCCTCTCTCCATATACAGGAGATAAATTCTTCCTTGCTCCTTTAATTTGTTTGTGATGTCACTCTTTATATCTATGTCATGTGTCCATCCAGAGCTCCTAATGATGCGTGAGAAGGAATAATAATTTATACTGAGTTGGCAATATATTATATTTCAAGATTGATACAAACCTTCTTGTCCACATATGAATAACCCCAATACACCCTTATTCAATTAGTTATCACTTCAGGTATTTAATGCTAGTAAAAGTTTTAATGGTATGGATTTTAGCACTTGTAATGATATTTAAGTGGTAAACAAAATAGTATTATAGCATATCTTGATAATAAAAAGAGGTAAAAAAAATCATATCATAAATATATGAGATACACCTACCTGTATAACCTTGGAAAAGTTGATTAACCTGCTTTTGCAACATTTTCTTGAATTATAAAATGAGTATTGGACTAGATGGTCTTTAAGGTTTCTTCCAGTTCCAAAGGTATTCATCTGGATAGCCAGCCTGTCAAGTTAGTTCACTAACATATGAATTCTGTAGAAGCACTACTGTTGGATGTTAAGAAGATATTTTAAAAAATAAGCAAGAACAGAAAAATTACATAGAGAGCATTTGGAAATAGTTATAGTTATAGTAAAACTATTCATTTCTACAAAAGACCCTTCTATTAATGACAATATCTCTCTTTCCTGTAGTGATGCTATACACTTGTAAATTATAAAGCATCAGGATTTAAAAGAATCAAAATGGCAAAAAATCTGAAGGGCAATTCAAAGAAATGTTATGGGGTAATTAAATCTCAGATGAAAGAAGAGGCATAAAAGACAACCATCATATAATCAGAAAAGGGTTAGAATAAGTTACAATAAATGGATAGCACACACACACACACACACACACACACACACACACACACACAACACAAAACATCAAAATCTCCTAGATGTTTTTTTAAAAGCAAAATAAAACAAGCCTTCTTTTATGCTGGCCATATTCATGGAAAAACATAGGAAAAAATAATAAAGGATAAGAAAACATGGAGCAACTTTTATCTGCTTAGTGAATATTTGTAATGATGAAACCACAGGTCTATCCAAGTATGTATGTATTTGGATGTGTATACATATACATGAATATATGCATACATATATAAATACATATATGTTATAATTTAAATAAATTTAATATTAATCATTTATTATTATTTAATTAATTTGTTAATTTATACTTTATAAATTAATGTATAAAATTATGTCCTAATGTATTATATATCCACATAAAAATATATTACTAAAATATAAATATTCTTTGTAAACATGGATATACCTAAATATATTGTAACTCTTTGTTCACTCTTCACATGTCATCTTGTATCTCAGCCATTTATAATATTTTTCTTAGGTATTATGATCCTTTAGGATAAAGATTATGCCTTATATTTTTATCTCTCAAAGTTCTATCCAGTATCATGGATGATGATAGGGGAATAAGTGTCATGGATAATATAGAAATAGTCCCAAAATTATCTATATTTGACTTTTATAATTCTTTATATGTGTATGCCTCATTATAAAGAAAATTTGACATACATGTGTTCATTAATACTAAAGTTATAAATAAATTAAGGTAGTTTATCTCCATCTCTAAATCTTTTTTTGCCATACTATTAAAATTATTTTCCCCAATCACTGATAATGATGAGATCATAAAATATGAGGGTCAAAACCTATATTTTGATTATGATGAAGAGAATAAGTTAGAAAGAGGAAGAAGGGAGTAAATTTCCATAATCCCAAATATAATGAAATAAATAGAGAAATAAATTTGTGGAAATCCACAAATTCTGCTCTGCCACTTAGTGGCACTATGTGGCCACTTAATCCCTAATATGACCTTGAGCAGGATGCTAAATATCTCTGAGCTATACAGGCATCACATGCACAGAGATACATACACACACATATACACACACTTGTAAAATAGGCGAAAAGATTAGATTAGATAACTTCCAAGGTCCTTCCCAGTTCTAAACGTTTGTGAATTCTATAATAGATAATTGACATAGATAACCAAGAAAACCAGTGTTCTGTTGGTAGGGAAAAAGTGCAATGTAGTATTTCTCTACAATATTGGTAATTTGCTACTATAAATATCAATTATTGAGGGATACTGTGCTATTGCTTAAGAAAAAAAATATGATATTTGTGGTCATAACATCTTGATTTTAGATATGGATCTGGAATTTACTAACTGTATAACCACTGGCAAGTTATTTAATATCCCTAAGTGACCATTTCCTCATCTTAAAAATGAGGATAACAATACATAAAGAACCACATAGGTGGACTACAAAAGAATAAATATAGAAAAGATTTACAAAAAACCATTATAATAAATTGGCCTCTGTTGGGCTTGTTTCTTGCTTATGGGAAAAAAAAAAATTGAGTTGCTAAAACAGTCTCTCTGACAACAAACTGCCTCCTGTTTTTATCTTAAATCACTCAAGACTCTTTGAAAATTCCTGCTGAACAGAAATAACCCTGTCCAGCAATCTTCTCTTAATAAATACCAAGCAAAGCATAAAATAGGGAAATGTATTTCCAACAAAGATACTTACCACTGTGGCCAGGCACAGAGGACTGGTCAGAGGGTTTATCTGTGGATCTTTAGGTCCTCTATATACTCATTTGTGGATTACACAAATGGCCTAAGTTTTGGGCCAAGCCTCATTTGGTCATTGTTTGTGTCATGATTGACTCAGACTGAATGCAAATAGAAGTTATTTCTGCTTTGACCAGAATCTGAGGGTCTTCCTCTCCCACAATCATTTATTCATTTATTTATTTGTTTAGATTTTTTCAACTAGGTGAAAAAAGAGATTCTTTGCCTCAATTACTACTTAGCCTTAAGCACTGAATGGGTACAACCTCAGTCAGACTGAGATCTATTGAAGACCTTACCTTAAAAAGGCCAAGGTCTCTCATTTCATTCAGGGCCATCTCCAGTCATTTTGATCTATATCTGGCCTTTGGACCTAGATGGTTCTGGAGGAGAAAGTGAGACAGATGACTTTGTACAGCTCTCTTTCATTTAAATCCAATTTACTTGTGTGTCATGGCATCATCTTTCTGATATCATGGTCCTCTTCAAGAACAAAGAACAAGAACTCACTGTGGATTACATTATGATTATTGTATCAGGCTCCGGGATATTGAGGGGCCACCAGAAAGAGACCTATATTCCCTAAAAGATCAAAAAGAATAATTAGATGAGATAACAGATGCATTTGGGTACAACCTACCTCTAGGGGTGGTTGAGATACACCGCTGAAAAACTACTGAACAACAGCAACAATAATGGTAGAGGTCAGGATTAGAACAATGGGTCAATTTAGATAGATTTGTACTGAGAGAGTAGAGTCTTAAAATTTTCAAGTCTTAGAGATAGTACAATTATAAGAAATAGTAAAGTCAAAAGTTATAACCATAATATTTTTCAAGTAGGTTTGAGAAAGAGGTGAATTGAGGAAATTACAGAATCAACGGATCAAATTTCAAAAAAAAAAATTATCAACAAAAATAATGAAGCCTCAATCTTAATGGTAGGGGACAGAGTAAAAAAGAAGTTTTTAAATAGCTGAGATATTTATACAAATAAATTATAAATTGACATCAAGTTGAAAATGTCAAGGTTATAATCAAGTTTGCCAAGAGAAGAGAAAGGCTACTATATAATGACCGAAGCAGAAGCAGAACCAACGAGGAAAGTAGCTTTGAATAGGTTTAAGTATTGGGAGTAAAGTAGTATATATATTTAACTTAGAGCTAAAGTGATAAAATTGAATGACTTGCACTGGGGACCCAATGCAACAGAAAAATAGTTTGATATGGTATTGATAGAGGATTTACAGGATTAATCTTCCTTGGAGTAAATAAAATTTAGAACATTCATGTTTTGATAGTATCCTCTAAGAAGTTCATTTGAGTGAGCTTATTTTGCTCCTAGGTTAAGGGAACCATATTTCTAGGATCATGTTAGAAAGTATAATTATCTGGTCCTGATTCAGCCTAATCCTCTAGTAGTTAAGACCTGAATTTGGAATGATTTTAGACATTTGTAATCCATCTCACACCTAACAAAAGAAGCTTTACTTAGCCATAGCAGGGAAAAGATGTTCAGATCAGTGAAGGATGTTCATCCAGGATAAAGCACTGACTCAAAGAAGCACAGCTTCCCAGGTTTGTTTATGCTCTTGATCTATGATCTGAAGCCTCAGAAATAGGAAATGAATTGGAGATGTGTATCCTGGCTATTTGTAGCCAGGTGACCAGGAACCTATGTCAGTTGCCTGAACCTTCTTCTCCAGACTTGATCCAATTTCAAGGATAGTTTCACTATCTCTTAAGAGAAAAATTAGCCTAAGGAGATGAGGGGAAAGGAGTGATAGGAAGGGGAAAGTGCATTTGATAGCCAAAGACTGCCTATCTGATAACTGCAGCAAGTTCAAAGACAGAATTCCTGCCCTCAAGGGTTTATTGTCTAATTTCGGCAACATAATTGAAGCCTTAAAGGACAAGCAGACAGTATGCATTAGAATACTAATGAATTTAATTAACTAATAATCCTTTAGAATCATATAACACTTTACTGCAATTACTATATGGCACAGAGGAATAGACATGTTTTTGGAAGGACTCTACAATTTCTAGAAAAAAAAAAAAAAAGCCTGGGCATCCTTTCTTCTACTGACTTCTATTTGTATTCATCTGCTATTTTCTAACACCATATTTGCTATAAAATAGCAAAGCTTACTTTACAGGTTGTTATGAGGACCAAAATTTGGACATATTCACAAAATATATTAAGTAGCTTGCAAATATTTAAGTATTTAATTCATACTAGCTATTATTATTATTCATTCTCTTCTCCTTCCTCTAAAAGGGCAAAGGGTTCAATCTATTCACATAATATAATAGATTAATCAATAAGTATCAGTTGAATGAATGAATGATTTAATGAATTCACAGATGACCCTGCTGGAGCCCTTTCAAATCAAGGGAATACACAGTTCCTGTCACTCACACAGGAATAGCTTTTCTTTTATTTTCCAATTAAGAAAAATCCTATTTGGGGCAAACTCTCCATCAGTACTCCTGTTGCATCCTGCACAAACAGCTTTCTTAATTAAAAGATCTTAATCATGGCAATGCTTTTCCTGTGGAATCCTCAGAGAAGAGGAATCAACCCAACCATGATGCTTACGTGAAAAGACCAAGAAAGGTGTCTCCTCTACTTAAGGATTTTCTTTGAAAGGTACCAGTAAGTGTTTGCTTTTCCTCTTCACTTTCATTTTCTATCTCCCTCTACACATTATCTTCTTCTTTCCCTCTCTCCCAACTAAATCCATTTTCTCCCTTACACTTATTTCTCAAATTGCTTTCTCTTTACTTCTCCATCTTTTTCTCCCTCCCAAAGTCTCTCTTTCCCCCTCTTCCTCTCATTCTTTTTCCTCTTCTCTCTTCCTTTTTCCCAACTGTCTCTCTCTGTCTCTCTTTTCATCTCTTTCTCTGTCTCTGCCTGTCTCTTTCTTTCTCCCTCTCTTACTTTCTCTTTTCTGCTCTTCCCTAAAAAGCATCTAGTTGGTGTAGTGGATAAAGTACTGAACTTGGGTTCAAGAAGATCTGAGTTTGAATCCTTTCTAAGACACTGAGTAACTGTGGCAATCTTGGGCAAGTCATGTAACCTCTCTCAGACTCAGCTTTTGCACTTATCAACTGAAGGAATGACTGTTTCACTGGTCTCTTTCAACTTTGATCCCATGATACTATGAATTCATTACTAATGTGTTACCCCATTTGTCTTCTTCAAGATATAGTTTTTCACCTTCAAGAAGCCCTCCCTGATTAATTATAGCCCACTCTTAGCAATTCTTTAAACTTTCCCCCTACAATTATGTTTCTCATTTAAATAGGAGCATTTTATATCTGTTATGTTGCTTTGTACTTAACTTGTTTTCATGTTTTTGCTCTACAAGTATATTCCTATGTCTCCTGACCTATACTGTGAATTCCTTTATAACAGGGATCCTGTTCTCTATTTCTTTCATATCTTTCCTCTCTCCTTCCCTTTTACTCCAATGACTAGTATATAAAGTAGATTCTCTCTATATAAAAAAAATTGTTCAATCCTTGCCTATTGGAAATGACTGGCTATGCAGGTGATATTATCCAAGCTCAAGTCCCAAAGATGGCATTGGGACCAGTTTATGGTGCCCACTCTCCTTTTTCTAGTTTTAAATATATCCCATCTTAAAACCTGCTTGCTTGTTAACACTTTTTATGTCCCATTTTTATTTGTTGCATTCACAAATAAACATACACTAACCATTGAAAGTACAATATACCACTTCATTCTCCATCAGGACAACTGCGAAAACTGTAGGACTTGGCATTCCACTTTAAATTGACAAGCCTTGACTTAGACTTTCATGGAAGACTTGAAGAATGAAAAGGGGGAAAGGGAAATGTGAACAAAATGTAGGCTTTTGCTTAAAAACTCTTATCTCTTTGCAAAAGAAGGGTCAGTTATTTCCTAATCTTAATTCATTTGTCAGCAAGATGCACTCATTTGTATCTATCTGTTATATACCACGGACCTTCATCATCCTGTAAGATCACTTCCGTCTTGGTATTAAACACCTTATCAGTTTTTCTGTCCCTGGCATTCCTCTGAATGGGGAATGGAGAGGAAAACTCCCAAAATTTCCATTTGATGAAGGGGCCCAGGATAGCTACCTCTTAGTTACCTACCTAATCAAAGTCATTTGGACTACTTCATCAAGCCCACATGCTGAGCACCTTCCCTTCCCTCCCTCTGTCTTTCAGCTTTATTCTGTATATTGTTTTCCTCCATTAGATTGTATATTCTTTGAGGACAGGAATGGTCATGTGGGGGGGGGTATACACACATGCATATACATATATATTCATATCCTTAATATCTTGCATAATGTTTGGCACATAGTAGATATTTAATAAAAGTTTACTGACTAATTTCTATATCCCTTTCATCTTGTAAACTCTGACTTTTTTTTTTTTTTTTTTTTGGCTGAGGCAACAGGGTTAAGTGACTTGCTCAAGATCACACAGCTAGGAAGTATCTAAGGCCAGATTTGAATTCAGGTCCTCTTGACTTCAGGGCTGGTGCTCTATCTACAATACCACCTGCCCCTAAACTCTGACTTTTTAAAGGTATCATTGAAAGCATGTTTTAGAGTTTATATTTTTGGAGTCATTCAAAACAAATAATCTTGTTATTTTTATAATTTGAGATTTTTAACAAAATCAAAAGAATTTTATATAAACAAAATACATAGTTGATGAAAAAAATGAGGCAAAAATGGTAATCATAATGAGGAAGAGTTAAACATGGAAACCCTAACCTATAAAGTTTTACTCTGATGTCTCATTAAGTTATGAAAATGACCTCAAGTTCTTAAAAGTGATGTTAATGTAATTCAAACTTTGGAAGGCTCTATAATATAGAAAAAACTTAAAGCATGTCCTTGGAACAGACAAAGCAACTTTATGAAGATAAGCTTGTTTAAGTACAAAAAACTCACCACCACATTGGTGATGAATTCTTTGGTCATCATCACCCATTAAACAAAGAAAAACTATATGTTTGTGTGTGTGTGTATGTGTATATATGTGTGTGTGTGTATATGTGTATATATATATGCACATTCATATATACACATGTATGTGTATTACCCACATACACATGTGTGTATAGATATTATATATGTATGTATATATGTATGCATGTGTATATATATGTGTGTATTATAATGATCCCAAAGTTCCTTATGCTTCTGAAGTGACTAAAGTATAGCAACAAAAAAGGACGGAGAAAGTGTTAAGAATGACACAATTTTAGACTATCTACAAACATTAATTTAGCTATCAATATTGTAAATGTGAAAACTTTATCCAATGAACAAGTAGAACTGCTTTTAGAAAAACAAAATCCCAACAATCTTGATATTTTCACTATAAGTGAAAACAGAGGATCTAAGGAAATAAAATATAAAATATATATAATTTATTTATAAAATTTATAATTTATATATAATTTATTTATAAAATTTATTTATAAAATAAAATGGCTCATGTGTTCTCTTTGGAAAGAAAAATAAAAGAGTGGTAATATTGATTTTATTACATATCCCAAGACAACAATAAATATAATTTCTTTCATCACAATTCATCTCATATATCAGTATTCAAGATAAGCATTTGCAAAAAGACCACCATGAAAATAATTGTAGTTTATGTACCAATATCTGTTGTGTTTGGATGAAGTAGCAAAAAAAAAATCTGGATATGACCTTCTAAATTAAAGCAATATGTACTCAATGACCAGTGACTTCAATATAGATCAGATCCCATTTTACATAGTCACAAAATTGCTAAGGTATAAAGAATACAAAATCTCATGAGGCTTATTGTTTTACTATTAAAAAAGCATTTGATTAAGTAGAATTCTACTTTTGTTTCTCCTCCAAAAAAAAAGGTTCACATGCATGGCAACATTGTATGAATCCCGAATCCCTAAAATAGATAACAATAGAGATCATTTTAAACTCCCCAAAATTCAGAAAGGAACGGAGAAGTCAGTACAGATTGGAGCAGTTAAGAAAATTTTGGAGAAGATGGAACTTGGGCTGAGACTTGAGGAAGGATTAAACATTATGCCAACAAAGATGAGGCAGGAGCAAGAAGAGGATAAGAGAAGTTACTCCAAAAACCAAAAAAAAAAAAAAAAAAAAAAAAAAAAAAAAAGAGCAGCAACAAAGTAACAAAGGCAAGAATACAAATGTTTCTGGTACAATGAGTTTAGTTACAGTTAAGCATCTATGTCAAGGAGCTAAGGTTGGTGTTTGCAGAATCTATAAAAAACATTGAATGCTAAACTAAGGAGATTGTTATTTATTCTGAGGGCAATGGAGACTCCTTGAAGGATTATGAATGATAAGAGTATGTGCAAGCCAACATTTTACAAAATTCAACCCAAATGAAACTAAGCTTGGAAACATTAATTGAACATGCTATGACCCACCCTTGTTCTTAGCCCAGGACCTGAAAATGCCTTTGCTTTGGTGAAATGAACATTTAGTGCTAGGGCTTTTGATATTTTCGTAATAGATTGCTTGACTTAAAAAAATTATTCTTAAGGAAAAAAGCAATTATACCTTAACCCCTTCAGAGAACACAGCTGTATTTGTATTTCCTCTCAAATACTCATTTGCCAGGAAATCTAGATATTACCAAATAGAACGGCTCAACTAAAGCAAGAAGTAAGTAAACTGCCTGGTCATGACACCCTCCTTTTCTATACCTCGATTATTTTTTGTATAAATGGAATTACAGGTAAACTTTGCAGGCAAACCTTGTCAAAACTGTAATGTCAGGAAAAGTTATCTTTAGTGCCTGTCCCCTCCCAGTTCTTTCTTTTTCCTCCTTAGTGATATCTCTTTTCTCATTCTACTCCAATTTCAGTGCTATCTTCTCAAACCCCAAATGAAATGTGTTCTGAGATTCTGTATTCATATTAAGGAATAAATGAGTGAGAAAAGATAAAAGATAGGTACCAGAGGTAAAAAGACGAAGTCTAATCATCAGCTAGCCAACAAATGAAGGGAAGGGAAAGAAGCATTAATATCCTGGAAATAAATGGTCTTCTATTTTACTTATGCCATTATGGCCCTACCATCCTGGGACACTGGTTCTGCGGAGGTGGAAAGAGAGGATAAGATAAGTCATTGGAAGAAAATCAGTTTTAAAGGTCCATAGGTCCAGCTACTACTCAACAATATTTCACTTGCCCTCACCTCCACTTTAGTGGATTTATGAAATATGTCTAAGATGTATTGGCAATGCTTGTAGGATGGCATATTTTATAATTAGAAGGGACCTCTATAAATAGTCCAAGGACTAGTTCAATGATTTTGTATTATAAATAAACTAAGGCCCAAAGAGTTTTAATTAATTTCCAAATAAGTGAAATTATAAGAGTTTCAGAAAGATTGCTATAAACTCTTTTTTTTCACTTCTTGGTGGATTTGGATTTGGCGACCTAGTGAAATCTTGACCATTAGCTTTTCAGTTTATGGCTAAATCCTCTTTTCAAGGAGAATTTTTTGATTCAGGCCTAGTTAATTGATGCTCCCAGCCTATTATCACATGTATAACTTATAAAGAATCATAAGATAAGATAAGAAAAACAACATTATGGAGTTTCTGGAGGAAACCAAAAAAATAACTAGAGAGGCTGGAAGTGGCAGATGGGATTATATTTGTCCCCTTATAGTAATTTACTTGCAATATGGTAATTCCATATTTCCTTTAGAGTAATTTACTTGCAAAGTGACTTTAGTCTGGGGTGTGCTGGAGTAAGCTCAAACAAACTCATAAGAACTAATTATTAAATTTTTAGTGTGAACATTTACACCTCAGAAACCTGCAAATGCTATAAATCAGAATTTGATTTATTGTTTTGTTGATTAACTCCAGACTTAAGAAAATGATAAAGAAACAATTTAATAATTCAGTTTAAATTTAAAAGCATGCAGGGCATATATTTTGGAGGGAGGACTGGTTATTAAACATTTACCAGGACACTCCTGCTTCAGATAAAAATGAACTAACAAAGGCAGCTTCAAAGCCAAGAAGGAAATCACAACAGGGAACCCTGAGGGGTGTGTAGAAGTAACAAAAGGTAAAGCCCATCATTTTGACTAGAAGATACAGGTTGCATACGCAGATCTTTTTTAGCCTCAGCTGGCAGAGGATGGGAAAAAAACCTCTTTCTCACCTTTTTTGACTAAATCAATTTATACTATATCACCCATTCCTTTGATACACCTAGTCATATATTTGCTCCCTATTAGGAAAGATGACTGATGTGTTTAGGGGACAGCACTGGCTTGTGGGCTGGGAATCTAAATTCATCCCTGAATTATGGGTCTAAATTAGGATGAGGAGATCTTAGAGTTAAAGAGGTGTGGTGAGGAGAAGAGGATTAAAAATGAGTGCTGAACAACAAGTGTTCCACAAATCCCTACAATATGCTAAACATTGTGCTAGAAGCTATGGGCATATGGAGAAAATATAATAGTAAAAAATGCAAGCAGAGACAGAAAGACCTGCTTAATGTTTCCAGTAGTCACCGAACCTGTTTAGCCTCTAGGCTTCTTGCTTGATCTTTTCTTTGATATTGCATGTATAAGGGCTGGGTGGAGGAGGAGGGGTAGAGTAGAAGAAATTTTTATCTACAGAATTCCATCAGTCCTTTCTAGGTTTCAAATATTTTTTAGAGAATGAAGGTCTCAAATCTGCCTTCTAAGTAAGCATATACACTATAGCTATAGAAGAGCTTTTTTTTTTTTTTTTTTTTTTTTTCACCAGAAAAAGAGAAGCAAGTCATTTCAGGCAGAAATCCATGTGCACACTTAGCCTGGGAGAAATATTCTTGTCACATAAAAATCCCCCTATTAATCAAAAATCACATTATGGGTACTGGAATGAAGTTTCTTTTACTACACTTTAATAATAAGCCTAAGATAAGATAAAATTGGTAATTGCACGTTCTCTTCTGATGGCAAATAATACTAAAGAGGTACAGAAATTTCACTTAAGAGAGTATATTCACTCAGCTAATAAGCTTCTATTATGCAGCCTTTACTGATTTTATTCATTACAATTTTTGCCACCTATGGAAAACTTTAATTGGAAGTTATTTATTACATTGTTCCTGAGTGCTAACTACAGTAGAAAGTTTTCCATAATCAAAGGAGGATTCATACCACTAGATCTTGGCATTTGGAGTCTATGAAACCTGATGAAACAGACCACTTACCACCCCTTAGGAGAGTAGGGGAGGGCTACTCTATATGTATGACCTTCAAATTCATGTCACTGAAAATTTAAAGATCAGCTTACTAGCTAAGAAATTTTAGCCTGATAGATAGGTAGGTCTAAAAGGAGGTCCTTGTTTTTAAATGCTCCCAACAGAAGAAAACCATTAGGTCACTAATATCCATTTTAATTTCAGATAAATATTACATTGTATGATATAGGTTCAAACTTAAGGTGAGAATCCTACTTTTTATAACATAAAAAAGCAATTTATAGAGGAGGGGTTGAGAAAGCTGAATGTGCACTCAATTGTCATAATCAAGAATGTCTCTGTCATTCAGCCTTCATTGTGTGGGACTCCCGAATTGTTGGCATCTCTCCCCTTTAACCAAGATAATCATGTGCTGACTGCTCTAAGATATTTTCCAGCTATAATTCCTATGATAACCTGTTAACCTTGAACCAAATCCTGTGTTGCCTTAAAACACATCTGTCCTATCTTCCAAGAAGGGTTCTCAATCTATCCAGAACTCCAAATTCCATAAATGTATTTGCTGAACCTGCTTTCTGTTGTGAAATACAAAATTTGTAAAGTTAATACACATTTTTCAAATATGAATGTATACCTTCACTCACAAGTAGTTTATAATCAAGACAGAAGGCCTTATTTTAACGAATAATTGACTTCACCAATAAAACTTAAACACAAACACAATTTTATTTTTTCTTTATCTTAACACAAGCTCCAGTTAATTTCCATAGATGAAGATTTCCTATTCTATTTTTAATTTTCTGTCCTATTTGTATTTTAGTTATAAAAGTTAGCTATAGCTGCTTTTTGTACTTTATATCTACATCAAGAATCATCTGTGTGAAAATTTTGCTTCAACTTGATGCCCAGAAGTATGAGATGAAAGTGTAATAATAAAATATGGTGTTTTACTTATTAAGGTCCCAAAAAAGATACCACCTGTTAACTATAAAGCTATAGCAAATGAAATTATGTATTTCTATTTGAGGAGTGGATGCATATTTCACAAACTACATATTCCAACCAGGAAGCCAGATTCAGCAAATAAATTTGCAGAAAGAAAAAACAATCTGGAGGATGATGGCATGACCCAGGGCCATGAAATCCCTTGTTCATCAGGGTTTTCTGTGCAGTGCACAGATACATTAGGTACATATTTGTTGTGGTTAAGCATTACAATTGTGACCAGCTCTTTGTGACTCTGTTTTGGGAGTTTGTTGGCAAAGATAATGAAGTGGTTTGCCATTTTCTTCCCCAGCTAATTTGACAGATGAGGAAAATAAGGCAAAGAAGGTTAAGTGACTTGCCCAAGGTCACACAGCTAGCAAGTATATGAGGCCATAATTAAATTCAAGTCTTTCTTACTTTGGATAGTGGACTCTATCCACTGTACCACCTAGATTCTCTAACATAGGGGGTCATTAATTTACCCAATTAGCATTTAAGTGTTTGCTATTTACAAGGTATTGTGGTAACCCTGTTATTATAAAGGTGAAAAAAAAATTAACTAATCCCAGACATCAAAGATTTTACATTTAATTGAAAGGACATAACTGACACATGGATAACTCAATGCAAAATATATGTTATAGAAATAATAAGCAATTTCAGGGGAAGGACAATAACAAAAAGGTACAGTAAAAGAAAAATCAGGAAAACTTCATGTAGGAGGTAACCTTAAAGGGAAGTTTAGAATTAAAAGAGGGAAAGGTAAGAAGGAATTCAAAATCAGACACAGGGGGAAATCCAGAAGAAGGATATTTGTAATTCCTATAGGAAGGAAAGAAAAGTAACTTGGTTTTGCTGGGAAGAAAAGTACATAAAGGGGAATGATAGATAATAAAAACATGATTTAAAGATGGAATTCCTTGTACAACTGCAGACAAATTGTTTTATATCTTTGTACCTTCCTTTCTTCATTTGTAGAATAGTAATGCTAAATTAAATGATCTCTAAGATCCTCACCAGCTCCAAATCACTTAAATCTAGAGGCCTATGAACTCACATTTCACATATCAGGTTAACTAAAGCCTAGAGAGCTGAAAAAGATAGCTTACACAAGATGATACAAGTAAAAAAGAAATAGCAAAGATGTGTCAGACCTCAACTCTACAACTACAGGTTTAGAACTTTTCCAATATTCTGTACTTTAAATTTTTCAATGCTTTAATATTTAAAAAAAAAAAATTGGTTGAGAGGGGAAAGGGAAGATAAAAAGCACTTAATAGATGCTTACTATAGGCCAGGCACTGTACTAAATGCTTTATAATTATATTGCCATTTACTTATAGGAACTGATACAAAGTGAAGTAAGCAGGACCAGGAAACCATAGCAAGAGCAATATTATATGATGATCAACTATAAATGACTTATCTATTCTTAGCAACACAACGATCCAAGAAAATTCCCAAAGTCTTATAATGAAATATGCTATCCACTTTCAGAGAAAGAATTGAAGTCTGAATGCATATTGAAAACATACCTTTTTTCTGCTTTATTTTTCTTTTCGGCCTATGTTTTCTTTCACAACATGGATAATATGGAAATGTTTTGCATGACCACACATGTATGATTTATATCAAACTGATTTCTTTCTCAAGGAAGGGGGAGGAAAGAAAGAAGAGAATTTGGAACTCAAAAAAAAATTTTTAATGAATGTTAAAAATATTTTTACTTGTAATTAAAAATAAAATGTAAAGACTAAAAAGTTTGTATATATATACATATTATATATATATATATATATATAGTCATTTGATACTCACAACAACCCAGAAATATAGGTGATATTGTTACCTTATTTTATTGATGAGAAAACTGAGGCAAGCAGAGTTTAGGAGCCTTCCTCAGGGTCACAAAGCTAGTAAATATCTGAGGCTAAATTTGAAATCAAGTCTTTCTGGCACCAGAGCTAGCATTCTATCTACCAAGCCATCTAACTATTAGTAATTATACTTGGTTGTAATTGGAGGGAGAGGAAATGGCTACTATACTATGGAAACTACTTTGAGAACTTCCTCTACTGTGCACTTTTGGTAACTTGGTAGGTCTGCAAAGTTTTTATGGCCACAAAATTCTCACTTTGCAGCCAGTGCTAAAAAATCTCTACAAACTTAGTTAACTCAGTTCTCAGACAACAAGTTTACATCCTATCACTGGAGTCAAAGTCTTGGTAGGGGCTTCTAGGCATTCTACTTAGTATGTTAAGAATCTATGGTCAGAATTAGAGTTTAAAAGAGTCTATTTAGTGGAAGTTTCATAAGTTTATTTCCAACTAATATAAATTCTATCTTGTAGTAATATCTAAATAAAATATGCTCTAATTGCTATAGCTTAAGGCAATGATTCTCAAAGAGTGGTATATGGATTCCTGGGGATCCCTGAAACTCTTTCAAGAAGTCCTGAAGGTCAAAATTATTTTCATAGTAATTGTAAAATCTTTCATAATTGATGCTAAGTGAAGTGAGCAGAGCCAGAGAATATTGTACATAGTAATAACAAGATTATATGATGATCAACTATGAAGGACTTGGTTCTTTTCAATTATAAACTAGACATTAAATAGATTTGCTAAAATATGTTAAGTAGTGCGTTCTCACTTTTATTTAGGTATATAATTATATTTATTTATTTTTATAATTTATATATATACATATATAATTTATAATGCTATAAATATGTATATATTTATTTTCATAAGAATATTATTTTATTATATAATACATTTATTATTTTAATGAATTAATAGATACATATTTTTAAAAGATCAGTTTTAATTTACAACATGGTAAATATCAATAGATATAGCTCACACAAAAGTTCTATGAGGAGTCTACAATAATTTTTAGGAATGTGAAGATAATCTGAAAACAAAATATTTAAGGGTGGCTAGATGGTGCAGTAGGTAGAGCACCCACCTTGAAATCAGGAGGACCCATCTTATTTCATACACTTAACATTAGCTGTGTGACCCTAGACAAATCACAACCCCAATTACCTCACTTCAAAACAAACTATTTGAGGGCCATTGGCTTAAGATAGTCTTTACATGCTAAAATTTGCCAACTGATTTCAATGCTATTATACCTCTCTGTGGAATGCCTCTCAGAGGATGGAGAAGTTTGAAGGTTGAAGATTCTATTATCTCTAGTTCCCAGAGGACTCTCAGCTTCCTCTCCACAGAAAGTCAACAGGCTGCCTGGATCCACCAGTCTTGCTCTGAAACAGGAACCAGTCATGATCCTGTTGTGAAGGAAGTTGATCAACACTCAGAAGATTAATTCAGAGCCAGCTCCCCAAATTAAAACAGGGATAGGAGTGGGTAGTTTACACGAGCTGAGAATCAAATTGGACACACAACAAACAGAAGCAATTTCTTTCCAAGCCATTTGGGGGCCAGAGGTATAAATATGATCCCATTTTCCTAGATAGGAACAGATGCAAATTTAAACCATTGAGAAAATATCTTTTGCATAATAATCTAGCTATTCTGACTGGAGCAACTTTTTAGTTCTAGTTCTGAATAAAAGGGGAAAAAATCAATAATAAAAACTGGTGTTATTAAATAAGAAAAAAAAAGGAAGCTAAATAGCTGGCTTAAAAAGACATACTATATAATTCTTTTCTTCTGGTAGTGATTGAGCAATAACTGCTGGAAATCTCCAGATGGGGAGAAAATATCTCATATTCTCCCAACTTCTGTGACATGCCCATCAGATCATGGCTCCTCTTTCTCTGCCCTTTTTTTTTAATCTCTTCTTAGTTGAACAGTTTTAGAGATGATTACAGCCCTATAAACTTTGAAACATCAGAAGAGCAAGTTATCAGAGGTTCAGAAACTGGAGTCCATCCTAAATTTTCCTAGAAACTGAATCAAATGAGGCCCCATCACAGCTCTAAGGAGTAGGATCCAAATCAGAAGTGAATTAGCCACATCATGATTTTATGTTCTATTGGAAGGGAATGAAAAGTCCAACAACTATTCCACAATAGAAAGTAAATTTGGTGTGGTGAATGATTTATAGCAAATATTTTAATTTTGAGCCCAGGAATGTGTTTGTGAGAAACCATGTGCCCCTGATGTTTGGAGGCAGTAAAGGAGGGAGAATGTTTTGTATTTCTGTTCTTGTCATATCTTCTCAGAAACATCCCCTTGCAAAAGAAAAAAATAATTACACTATAAGTACTTGTGAAAATGTAGTGCTAAAAGGTAACATATACTTATTTGTACCATCATAGATTCATGTTTTTATCAAAGTGGTCATTACCTCCTTGCTTAGAAATTAGTCTCAAGAGATCCTCTATCTCTCAAAATTCATCCCCTGGTGAATAACCACCTAGTATACTAGCTTCTCTGACTTAGTTGGCTCACTCATCAGGTAAAATGCAATATCTGTTATCAGACCCAGAATCGGTGATTTTCTTCCACTGGCAGAGCTTTTTAAAATCTCTGATAACTTTTCTGTTTAAGATGGTGGTATGAAAGGTCAAAGAAGTTATAGTTCTCCCACATGCTCTGTAGCAAAGATCTAAAAATGACCGAATATTGAATAATGATCAAAAGATCCAAAGAGAAAAAACAATAAACTTTTATCATCCAGACCAGGACTGTGCAAAAAAAATAGTCATTTTCAATAATGTCTGACTCTTGGTGACTTTATTGGATGTTTTCTTGGCAAAAATGTGGAAGTAGTTTGCTTTTTCCTTCTCTAGCTCATTTTACAGGTGAGGAAACTGAGGCAAACAGGTAAAGTGACTTGCCCAGGATCACACAGCTGAATAAGTATCTGAGGCCAGATTTGGATTCTAGAAGATGAGTCTTATTGACACCAGTCCCAGAACTCTCTCCAAAGCATCTGCTAACTGCCTCCCCAGAAGCCTATAGGCACTGGGGAAAAATTGGAAGAAGAAATAGCATAGAACAGTAGATTGAAAAATCTTATTTAACTAAAGAAATCTTTAAAAGTTAGACCTTTGCAAATAGAATTCCATGACTCCACAAAACAAGAAATATTAGATCAAAATTATAAGATTAACAATATAGAAGGAAATGTAAGATGCCTACTGTTAAAAAAATTACAAAATAGGTCAAAAAAATTTAAGAATTATCTGAGTTCCAGGGAATTATGATTATGCTCCCCACCCCACCCCCAAAAAAGTCCTGAATATTAGATTTCAAGAAATCACAAATGAAATCTCCAGACTTGTCTGAAGCAGAGAGCAAAGGAAATATTTTAAAAAGAAGCCACTGGTCTCTTCTTGACATCAAACCCTAAATGAAAGCTTCAAGGACAATCATAACCAAATCCCATAGGTTCCAGGTCAAAGAAAAGAAAATGGCACAAGTTCTAGAAAAAGTTCGGGTAACACATTTTGATACAACATTTGACAGCAACTACTGTAAAAGAGAAAAAATGCTGCAATAAAATATTCCAAAAGGAAGAAAGAAAAAGAGACTTAGAATCAAGATAGAATCAAGAAAAATTTGTTCTCCAAACTAAATATAATCCTATAAAAGAAAAAAAAATGATTTTTAATGGATGATTTTTACACATGCCTAATGGTAGAACTACAACTGAACAAAAACTTTAAAATAAAAACACAAAAGTAAAAAAAAAAAACCTGGAGAGGCAAATTCATTTAATCAGTTAGAATGGACTAAACAATGATGTAGAACTTATATCATAGAAAAGGCAAATATCTCTTCAGAACCTCAGTATCTTCAAGGGTTACAACAGAGAGTTGAGTAAAATAAAGAGAGGTTTTGTGGTAACACTTTTCTGATTTTATGACCTTAATAGAGGAAAGAATAAAGAGGGAAATGGAATACACTAGAGAAGAAATGAGAAAGAAGAGAGTATAAATTTGGAAGGGCCAGAGTGAAAGAGTGAACCAGCATCACATAAATCTCAGGTTTATCTGAAAAAAGGAGAGTTGAAGAGAGGGAGGGGTAAGGGAGAAGGAGAGGAAAAAGGGGAGAAAGAGGAGAGGGAGAGGGAGAGGGAGAGGAAGAGGGAGAAGGAGAGGAAGAGGGAAAGGGAAAGGGAAAGGGAGAGGGAGAAGGAGAGGGAGAGGGAGAGGGAGAGGGAGAGGGAGAAGGAGAGGGAGAGAGAGAGAGTTACAGGAACCAGCAGGGATAAAGATAAGGAAATAAGAAATTAAGAGGAATGAGGAAGGAATAGTCACAGGCAATGCAAACAAAATTTGGAGAACAGAGCATCTAAGTATTATTTTAAAAAGGAGGAGAAATAGTAAATGAGGGTTAGGCAAGGAGAACAGAGGAACAGCATTTAAGTGGAAGTAGACCTCTTTACAAATCACTACTGTTGTTCATATTCTCTTTGCAAAGATGGCAATAGGGGATAAAAAGGGGGAAAATATTAGAGGATATGATGGAGAGAAATGTACAATTAAACAATCATAATCATGAATAAGAACAGATGAATTCCCCCATGAAATAGAAGAGAATAGCAGAATGCATTACAAAGCAATATGATTGAGGGAAATGAATAGAATAAAAAATTGCAATTATTATTTTAAACATATTTTAAAATGTATTATTTTTTATTTTTAGCATTCTTTTTAAATTTTTCATTCTCAATTTTTGCTTTTCCTCCCATTCCCTCTCACATTCACTGAGGAAGCAATCAATATATTAATTATATATGTGCAATAATGAAATATATTAACTATATTTCCCTCAAATACAGGAAAAGTACAGTGGAAAAAATATATTTCAATTTGCACTCAGAGTTCATCATTTCTCTTTCTAGGGGTGAGTAACATCTTTCCATCAAAATTCCTTGATAATTGTCTTTGATTATTGTATTGAGCAAAGTAGCCAAGTCTTCTACAGTTGTTCATCATTACAACATTATTACTGTTCACAATGATCTTCCAGATCTTGTTTCTCTTTCCATAAGTTCACATAGTTCTTGCCATGTTTTCCTGAAACTACCCCCTCTTTTGTCATTTCTTATAGCACAGTAATATTCTAGCACATTCAGATGTCACAACCAATTGATGAACATCCCTTCAATTTCCAATTCTTTGCCACCATAAAAAGAGCTATATTTTTGCACATATAGGTCCTTCTCCTCTTTCTTTAACGTATTCAATAAACAGATTTAGTAGTGGTATTATTGAGTCAAAGGATATGCATAGTATTATAGCCCTTCAGACATAGTTCCAAATTGTTTTCCAGATTGATTGGATCAGTTCACTACTGCACCAGCATTAATATCCCTAAGAAAATTTGCAGTTATTGAAGACTTTCTTTTGCAAATACTTACTAGATATATGTTTTTGGGCAAATCACTTAGCTGCCATTTGCCTCTGTTTCCAGAACTATAAAATGAGAATAATAATAGTAACAAACTCCCAAGGCCATTTTGAAGATCAAATGAGATATTTGTAAATTGGTTAGGACCATGCTTGGCACATAGTAGAAGTTATATAAATGCTAATTATTTTTTTATTCTGCTCATTTTACAGATGAGTAAACTGAGGCTAGAGACATTTAGTAACTTATCAGAGATGACATAGGTAGTATCAGAGGCAGAATTTGAACCCAAGTTCCCTGACACCAGGAACAATACTCTTTTCTTGAACTATGCTGCTTCTTAAATGAAAACTAAACAAGTTAATCCTTGATTTTACTTGTCTTAATCCTAAGAAATTGATAGGTTAAAGAAAAAAAAATCATAGAAACAATAGATAGTTGCATCAAATGAAATGGCAAATGAAAATAAAGATAATAAAGATAACAAAACTTCTGGAATATAGAAGATATTTTCAAGAAGAGTTTCATTAATTACTAAATGCTTTTATCAACAACAGAAAGATCAAATCCAGTGAATTAGGTATGCAATAAAAATAAAAAGTATAAATCAAAAAATTTTAACTAAACACAAAAATGGGAATTCTGAAAACCAAAGATATTAAAGAATTAAAAGCAATACTCCTATAGAATTTATAAATAAAAGCTAGGATTTAAAAAATAATAATAAATATTAGCTATTCTTATTTTTAAGAGATTAAATATCCAATACAAAAAAAAAAAATAAAATTCACAACAAAGGAAAAATAAATAAAGGAATTTAGAACACCAGAAAGGGATAACTTTTAAAGTAATAGATAGAAGAAGAGTTCTTAGCCAAAGCAAGGTACAAAGAACCACAGGAGATAAAATGAGAATTTTTAATGACATAAAATTGAAAAGCCTTTGCACAAACAAAATCTGTACAGTTAAAATTAGAAGGAAAATGATTAACTGTGGGAGAAAAACTTTGAATCATTTCTCTAATAAAAATCTGTCACCCAAGATCTGTGGCTTAAATGTAGAAAAATAAACCATTTCTTAATAAATAAATGATTGATGTATATGAATATACAGTTCTTTAAAGAATAAAAGCAAATTGCCATAATAAAAATATTCTAAATTACTAGTATTAAGTAAAATGAATAGTTTCCATTACACTAGTAAGTAGAGTCAGAAAGATCTGTGTGATTTCTTCCTCCAATATTTAATAGCTGTGTGACATTAGCACATAACCTAAACCTCTGTGATCCTTAGTTTCTTCATCTGTGAACTAGAAATAAATTGACTATTCATCATTTGCAGAAGGACAAATTAAGGTAAATGAATGTCATGTAATTTCATGACAAAGCAATAATTGTCTAAAAAAATTCAGAAAACATTGGAAAACTTTTATGAACTATTGCCAAGGGAAATGAGCAAACTGGGAGAATAAATCATATAGTTATTAGATTATTGTGAAGAAAACATCTTCTCACAGCTTAAGAAGTCTGATCAACATGATGACCAGTGATGTCTCCAGATGAGCCATGTTTCCATCTACTGACAAAGAGGTGGTAGATTAGAAATTCAGAAAAAGATGTACAGATTTCTTGAACATGAGCAATGTATAGTTTGAGAGGGTTTTGTCCATGATTATTTATTACAAGAAAGGAATTTGGGAAAAGAGGGAAAGAGGAGAGTATCATTGGAGTTAGTGATTTAAAAAGAAAGAGAACCATTAATTTTTTTTAATATTCAGAAGAGAAAAGAAACAAACAGAAAATATCTAAAACTATCATATTGAATGTAAAACATACATGCACACATGTATGTATTGTGCATCTACATTGTACATTTGTACAAATGCACATGTGATATACCTATGCTTGTACAATATGTGCATTATGTGCATGTGTATATGTTTTACTTTAAACTAATTGTACATGATAGAGATTAGCAATTTCATATGTAAACCTCTGTTCTTGTTCTTTCTATATAGAAATGTTTGCATTTGTTAGGATTTAGAGAATTTAGAAAAGATCCCTCATGATACTAAGAATAAGAATGTATTGGAGAAAAGGGAAAAAACAATCATAATTAAATTGGAAGTTATGTAGTTTAAAATGAAAGTTACTCATCATGTGACTTCAAAGTAAAACATAAGAAAAGTTGGGAGAAAGTTTGAGATTTGTATGTATAACATGTATGCATATATTATCCATGTATAATAGTATGCATGCAGCTAAGGGGATCTAGGTGGTACAACAGATAGAGTGCTGAGCCTGAAGTTAGGCAGACTCATTTTACTAAGTTCAGATTTGACTTCACACATTTAATCTGCTATGTGACCTTGAGCAAGCCACTTAATCCTGTTTGCTTCAATTTCTTCATCTGTAAAATAAACTGGAGAAGAAAATCACAAACTCCCGTTATCTTTGCCAAGAAAACTCCAAATGGAGTCACAAATTGTTGAACATGACAACAACAAAAATGCATGCATCCAACTCAATTTATCTATGCTCGTTTAAAATTTAAAAAAAATAACAAGCATTTATTAACCACCTACTTATGTGCAGATACTTTGCTCTATTCTAAGCACTTAATAAAAATGATCTCATTCTATCTTCACAACACTGGAAAATAGCTGCTATTATTTTCCTAATTTTACAGTTGAGGAAATTAAGGCAGACAGAGATTAAGTGACTTGAATAGATCACATAGGTAAGACTGTCTGAGACTAGTTTTGAATTCAGATCTTTCTGATTCAAAATTCAGGGCTCTCATATACTACATCACCTAATTTCCTGTTAATGACAGAAAGCAGTGGACTTGGTTCATACAAAATAATTTCTATTTATTTTTGAAAATTGTTACTGTCGTGTTGTTTTTCTCTCAGCTGACTTATCCTCTTAATTCTTTTTTTTTTTTTTCTCAGAGTGATGTTAAGAAATTGGTATTTCTAATGAATTGTCATATGGTGAGTGGTAACTCAAAACTGCATGCTGGGAAGATGGTAGTGGAAAAAGAATATGACTTTACAATTATACATTTATTATGAAAAGTTCACATTTTGGATAAGAGAGAGCTGATGAGAGAGTTGTCTCAGGACAGAAATCATGCTGGCCCCCTGAATTTATCAATCTTTACTCCTTACATTTTACAATCGTGCCAAATGGATAGAGCTATGGAGAGATAATCAAGACACCCACATTCTATTCCCTTTCTGTGCTAAATAGGTGGATATGACATCAGCCCTATTATTTTCTCTCTCTAGTCTGAGCATCAATTTCCTCAACCGCAGACCAATTTAGTCATAATATCTATGTATCTATCAATATGTCTACTTTTCTTCTTTGTTTCTTTCTTTTTTCTATCTATACACAAATATTCACCTTCTCTATGGTATCTTCTATCTCTGACCAATGATGTCTACAAAATCCATGTCTTTTGTTGATTTGTTGGCCATGGTTTCCCCCTGCATGTCTAGAAATAGCTTCTGATTCTTCTTCATAGGTGACGGCTGGAGTAGATCAAGATGGTGGAGAATATACAAGTCTTTAACTCAGCTTTTCCTGCTTTCCCTCAGAATCAACACTGGATCAAGCCTCTGGATGGGTTTTAGAGTGACAGAACCCATAAATATTTGGAATGTAACAAATTTCCAGCAGAAAATAGTTTGGAAGAACTTCAGTAAAGGTTTGTCTCAATTAGGGTGGATGGGGAACAGTCCAGTGCAGGTGCAAGTCAGGGAAGCCCAGTGATGAGAGACCTCCAAGAACCAGGGAAGTCTTAGCCAAAATTCAGCAGTGAATTTCTGTTCTGGTTTAGAAGCCAGTGGATCAGCAGACTAGCTGTGAGACATCCAATGTAACTACAAAAGAAAAATAGTGAGCCCCTGAACCCTAGCATAACAAATGGGACTTGGCTGTGCTCACCCAGCAGGGAAAGGAGCCAGCAGCACCCACTCCAGGGCAGCATGAAATCACTGTCACCTGTAAAGGAAACTGGGACAATCTTCCCTTTGCCCTAAGATCAGAACTTAACCTTTTAAAAAGAGCAAAAAAAGAAAAATGAGTTCTGATCATAGAGAGCTATTATGGAGACAGGGAAATATAGACTTCAAACCCTGAGGATACTCAAGGCAAAAAGTCTCCAGATGAAGCCTCAAAGGGTAATAGGAGTTTGTCTCCATTTCTTCTTTTGGAAGAATTCAAAAAGGATCTTAGAATAGAGTTATAAGAAAAATGAGGAAAGGAATTGAAAGCCTTGGAACAAGAAATAAAGAAATTTTCTGAAGAAAATCATAGATGATTGCTAATCAAGTCAGCCAAATTTTCTATATTGGGGTGGCAGTACTGAATAATCTGACCGGACTCCAGAAATTTAATTATCTTTATCTAAGGTGGAAACAGTCATTGGCAGCACATACTCCAGAATGGATATTTGTTATGGTTATTTGTCTGTATTAAAATGAAACTTAACCTCACCTCCATTCATTTAATCCATCTTATTAAACAGATTCCAATGCAAGTAATGCATTATTGTTCATCTTGAGGACCACAGTATTCCTTGTCTAGTTAGTGAGATATGAGCTTTTCACCAAGCTGTCTATATCTTCTCTCTAATATGTTTACCTGCTTGCTAGCTAAGGCTAAAAGCAAAATATGTGGCCAAAGGATAGAGTTTGTTCTGGGTGTGGAGCTCCTAACCTTGGTTTCATTAGCATTACATGCCTCCCTATGGAGCTAATTTGTAGAAAGTGCTATCCCCTAAGCCTTCAAAGTTCCCTCCCCTTAGCATTTGCTTGAGACTTCTGGATGAATGATGTGGAAGTTTTGACTTTAAACTTTATTAGCCCTAAGCACCTATTCTAATTATTTTCTTTTTTATAAATATATTTAACATCCCTTTCTTTACTTTGAAGGCAAAGAAACTTAAACATTTAATCTCCCAATCTTCAAAGAAGGGTACAAAGAGGGAAGACCTTGCATTAATCTGAGAGACGAAGCTCTGTTACCAGCTAGGGAATTGAAAAGATCAGTTGAGCAGAGAAAGAGAAAGAAAAGGAGAAAGGAAGAAAGAAGTGAAAGAAACTGGAAAATTTTTCAACTACTCTTAAGTCACATCTTTACTATCTAATTTTATTATTTGACATGAATACTCTGAAACTTCAGATATTCTCATAAACAATTATTATTATTATTATTATTATAAATCACTTTCCAAAGTCCAACTTACAAATTTCCAAAGCAAATTCTCAGATTACCCATAATTTTATTTCAAATTATTTATGCATTTCATTTGTAAGTCTTAAGATACTTTATAAACTTCTAAATTTTTATTTTGAATTTCTCACAAATTTGCTTACCTGCCTACATTTCTGCAAATAATCAGCAAAAGTTAACTACCTAGTCATTAAAAGTAATAATGCTTAGGATTTATATAGCACTTATCTGACATTCCTATAGACTTTAGGATTTACACGTAATCAGAGAAAAACTGGCAAATTTTAACAACCAAGTCTGGAGAAAAAAATTCATTTACAATACATTTAAATTTAATCTGTATTATTAACATTTTCCCATCACTTTCTTAAGCCTATACAATCAACAAAACAATAAATCAGGTCCTGATTTGAGGTATTTGCTGATTTTTCAAAGGTAAGTGCTCATAATGAAATTTTAACAATCAATAAGCTCTTTCAAGTCAGTATGAGCTGGCTCCATCATGAGGGAAATGGGGGTTAGTGACATGAAGTGAAAAAAGAAATGCAACTGTAGTAATGGGGTACACTTAAAGTTTTAAGTTCAAAAAGAGAAGCCATTGAGTCCACTCAGCCTGTTCAATGAGGTGCTACCTTCAAGACCAGACAAAAACAGAGAGGTTCTTTCTAGAACTAGAAAGTCAAGACCAAGAATACTATCTGCAATGAAAGCTTTGCTTTTTTCCTCAAATCCTAAACCCGTTATTGTAAAACATAGTATAGCGGTTCTCCAAAATTTATGTATGTTTAAATTTAACCTAGTCTTCTAAATTATGAACTTCATCTCTGATGGAAACTATCATTTGTATTCCTTTGCCTGTTGAAATGAAGCACAACCAATAGAAAGTCAACATCATTTGACTATCCATCTTCTTGAACTTCAGATTCTAGATATACTGTTTGAAGATCTTCTAAGTTTAAGAGAACAACTTGGTAGATTTCTTTTAAAATTTTATTTATACAATATATTATATATTTGTACAAATTTCATAAATGTCAGAACTGCTGTGTATAATATCCAAACATATGTCTTTACCTCTCTATGGAGCCAACAAACATCATTATTCCAAGGCTATGTGAGGAAGGCTCACTGAGTTACAGCAAGTTCAAAGGAGGTAAAGGGGCAGCAAGATGGTACAATGGATAAAGCACTGGCCCTGGAGTCCAGAGGACCTGAGTTCAAATAGGGCCTCACACACTTAATAGTTCCTAGCTGTGTGACCCTGGACAAGTCACTTAACCCCAATTAAGTGGTCTTCCCAAAAAAAAGAAAAAATAAAGTGGGGGGTTATTAGAGGGTAGGGGTTCAAAAAGTAACTTCTGATTAACTCTGATTGGGTTAATCTATGATTTTACCTATCCTTTGATAATATTCAAGACTTCCCTTTAGGGAAAGGAAAACTTAAAAATGGAAAATTGATTATTCTCTAAGAACTATAAACAACATTTACTTAACAATATTACATTTCTGCTAGGCAAGCAAGTATATACCACTAGGTTGAGCAGGGAACTTACTAGGACCCAGTTGCCTTTTGCTGAACATAATTAGATAAATAGCTGTCAATGCCACCTGGTGGTTAAACAGGTATTATTATCCCCATTTTACAGATAAGGAAAATGAAACCTTTAAAGAAATGTGCCGGAGATCAAACATCCCAAAATTCCTACATATGTCTCACCTAAATCCCTCATGCTGTAGCATAAGAACACATCCTCTTTGACCTCAGAAGATATGGGGAACAGCTGCTCTCCCATACTTTGGATAATAACTTTTCAGAGCCTTCAGTTTGAATGAAAACACAATGCTTCTGAGGAATTTTCCCTCCAAACCCTTCTTCAGGAGCCAAGAGAGACCCCTTATGTTTGGAAAACGGATGGCTTCCTCCCCAGAGCAGCTCTAAGGGGCTTCCACCTGAGACGTGGTTACTTCAAAGGCTTCACACATTTCTGTTCTAGGAGCCAGATAACTTGGATTTCATCCTGCTGCTTCTCCAGATAACTCCACAGTCTGCTGTTGTCTAGTGCATGCCCCACGTACCTCAAGCTCTGGAGAGACCTTGTGTGCACATGCATGTGTGTGTGTATGTGTGTGTGTGCGTGTGTGTGCATGTGTGTGTGTGTGTGTGTGTGTGTGTGTGTGTGTGTGTGTGTGTCTGGAATAGATCCCATTCCTTGACTTTACACATCAGCCTTGGGGAAGAAGGAGAATGCAATCCCTGAGGAAGGTATTGCATCCCCGGTTTCAGTTTGTAATAAATATTTATGTCCAAGTCACAACAAGCCCTGGAAATGGAGGTCTTAGTAGAAGCGCTGAAACTGAGTAGAGTACCATTGTGTTAATTACAGGTCTCAGTTGGTCCTCAACAATATAGCCTTGAAGTTCATTTTAAAATGCTTTGTAATGATTATTTTCTTCTGCATCTCTTTCAAACTGCCTATCAGGCAGCTGTTTTCTATATACATTTGGGTTCTGAAACAGACAACTGTTTCTCTTTTAGCAACTTTGTCAAGCTTAACTTGAGATTAATTTGGCTGCAGGTGTCAGATAAGAACTGCAAAGCCTGAGAACCATGTGCAACAAAGTCCAGAAGCAAGAAGATTTTTTGGTCAGAAATGAGGGAAGATTGATCGGCCTGTGGGGTGCCGGAATATCTTTGTTCACCCTCAAAAACAGAACTTGACTGAAAGATAGTGTGAGGTTTGTGTTGCTTTTCAGGGCTCACAATAAATATAAACAAATGATAATAGTTGTTATGGGGGAGGGAAGGGAGAACAATTTAATTGCAATTCCTCTAGTGACTTAAAATCTTGAAAACAACCCCCATAAATCACACCTTGACAGCTACTGTGGTTGTCCAACATTCAACACAAGTGGACTCTTCTTTAAGCTGTTTCTTAAGCTGTCGGCATCAGCATCTCCCTTCAGCAAACATCTGCAGTTCATCTTATCGTTTGAAGAAATATATGAGTTTCTCTGTCCTTTTTTTTTTTTTGTAGCTTCTGCTCCTTGATTTGTTTGAAGGCCATCTGCTATGTATAAAATTGGGGGTTGCAGTAGAACATTTGGGAAAATGTGCAAGCTGAGGAAAAAATGCAAATAGCAAGGATGTTTTCTGTGACTCCATCCCTCCAAACCACCTTCCATTTTAAATTGGACCTAAGGGTCTTGTTTGTGGGCCTTCAGCGTGGTAATCACCCCAGTTTTTCTACTTTGACACAATGTCCCCCACACATTTCTTTTTCCTATAATTTAAGAAGAGCCTTAGAAACACACTTCATTGAAAAACTCAGTCACTGTTCACTGAACTCACCCCCCCAAAAAATGACAACCCTATCTTTTTTTTAGGGCATCAGAGATGACATAACAATTTTTTGGATATTTTAAAAAATATATCAGAATTCCTCCCAAGTGACAATTTTCTGTCCCTAGAGATGTCCAGCACCAACAATGGGACCAGAATCAATAAAGATGATTCTCAAGACCCTGAAAACAAAGTTACCTCCCAGAATTTGACTCCAGAGAGTGGCAAAGACCACCCCATTCCACTGAGTATATGTTATGGCATAAAGTTACCACAGGGTGGTAGAAGTCACGCAGCTCCTTGCTCCCACTAGGGTAGACTTTCCTAAGAACCAGAGGGGATAAAGGAGAAAACTCCAACGAAAACATCCTGTAAAACATGTCAGCAGCCTCCACTTTCTTCTTATAGAGAAGAGTCCGAAGTGAGATCTGGGCTCATGGAAAATCCAGATGTTTACACATTTGACCCCTAGGCTAATCCCTTGCCAGCCGTGCCCAGCCACTGTTTCCTCAGTGAAAAATAGAGACCAGGCACGGCACATTGTTGAGGTTCCAGAGAATGGCCTTACAATCTATAGGAAAATTAAGCTAAGAATAGTTTATTATAAGGGACCAAAGAGTAGAAATGTGTCCCGATTTTCCAATGCAAAAACCACACCAGAGTGTAGCAACAAATGAGATTTTATTCCAGCACTAGCTTTTTCCTCACTCCAGGCAGGTTTTCTCTGTCTTATTATGCAGACAGAAGATACGGTACCTATCAACTCCTAAGGATCAAACAGATATTTTCTATCATTACTGCTATAAAATCTTACTTCTGTATTTAGTGAAAAATAAATATATTGTTGTTAGTGTTGTTTGTCATAAGGAAGTTGTTTTTTAATTCTGAATCCTTCCATGATAGTATTCTAAAATTATTTCTTCTGCAGTATCTTCATAGGTAGATAAAAATCCAATTAATCATTTAAATCAAACTTTTTTTAACAAGAATGTTTGATTATCTTCCCTGGGAATATTTAAACATAATTTTCAACTTTTGCTTAAATTGAAGCTTTTTTTTTTTTTTAATCAGACAGATCCAGTGGTTATACTTGTAGCATTTGTTCAGAACCTGTTTTGGTTTTCTTTCTTTTTCAACTACAATGGGTTTGACAATGGTCACACCAATATTTTATAAATCCTATAGCAATATAACATAATGCACATATATCCCCTTCAAAAAGTAAATGGGTCTTTTCCCCATACCTCACCTTATTCTACAATATCTCCACAATAGGACAAGTAGAAAATCCAGAGACTAAACAGTGATCCCTTTGAGCAAAGATACAAATTTACCCAGATATGTCAAGCACACCGATTTACAGGGCAAGGAGGTTTTTTTTGTTGTTTTTTTTTTTTTTTTTTTTTCACCCTGCGGAGAAAAAAGGCTTTCTTGTCAATCACTTCTAATAAGCCAAGAAAATAAACTTGCTTGCAGTTAGCTTCTCCTTCAAAAATTGCAATTGCAAGGAAGGTGAGTTGGAGAAAAGATTTGGAAGGAGGACAGTGAGTCTTCCCTGTGCCAGAGCCCTAGTTTTCTTCATGGATGTATAAGAAACATTTGTGTTGTAGTGTTATTAAGAGCATGATTTGTTAGTGCACTTTTATGTATGGAGTGCTTGCATCTGGCAAGGTCTACAGCATTACCTCTTTGACAGCTCCAGATGTTGTGAAGATAAAATATCTCCTGTTTGAGGAACTGTGCAACTAGAAGTCTTGATAGGTGTTCTTAATACAGTTTAAAAAGGCATCTGTCTTAAAATAATTTCAACATCTTACTTTTTTCTATTTATAGCTCTGTCAGATGTTTTTGGGTACTACAGAAATATTTTAGGGAGCTTATATTAACTTCAAGGTAGACTGGGGAGTGTACTGGAGGTTTCTTATTTTTCTCTTTTTCTTCCCACAACCTTCTCCACCCACCCCCTGGCCACTAATTATTTGATATCTTTTTAGATCACAAAAAGAGGCAAGAATGAAGCAGGACCAGCCATCAGGGTAAGTCTTTTATATTGGGTTTATTGGATTTAGAGGGGAGACCAGAAGAGTGGGACCAGCAGAACAGAAGACATGTCACTGACCTGGTTTTATTTAAGAATCAAAACATAAAAGTTGGGAAGAGATAAGGGAAGACAGACCTGAGACACAACAGGGCAGACTCAGTGCTTCCCTCTCAGACCTCATAACTCAATACATTGTCGGCCTCTTAAAATAGGAATGGTACTTGACCCTTACTATGGCTTGGGAGCAGCGTCTGAGCTTGAGTTTCCTCGGTTGAAAGACAATGCCTGAGACCACCCTTTAGCTCGCCATTCTAGCTAGTCCTAGACCATAGCAATATTATTCCTGGGTCATTTAATTTCACTCTCAGGGAAAAGGAGAGAATGGTGCTAAGTTGTAAATCACTCTGTTCTGGAATGGATTTGCACCAGAACAGATCATCTAGAGAATTCCTGCCTTGCTTGACCATGGTAAAGAGATTATGGTATGTAAAATTCAGCTAAACATAGCTTGTTTCGATTTCCTACTTCCCTGGTTGTCTGTCTAACTATGAAAGGTTAAGACCTGGGAGGCAGAACAGGCCATTCCGAACCCAGAAATCTTGCATTCAGGCAACACCTCCAGTTCTTATATTTTCCATGCATGGTGATCTGTGTCAGGGACATTTTCCAACGGCTTCTGCGGATTAGGGAAGACATTAGTAAATGAAGTCTTTCATTTGGGCCTTCGGTGGTTTCAGTAGCTCTCTTCCCCTGGAGGAAGAAAAACAGTAGGGAATCAGGCCCCAAGCCTTTATGTGGTGGTCTTGGCTTGTAAATCCTTATTCACTGTCTCCCCGATTCACATGGGTGAAAATATTCATCTTTTCCCTCCAACACAGTAAGGTCAGTACATAAAATGGGGTGACATCATCCTAGCTAGCAGATCTGGTTAAGAAATGCACCCACCCAAGAATGGTCCAAAAAGATAATGATTCTACAAACTCTGTTTCCAGGGGATTTCTGTCCCCTCTGTACTTTCCCTCTAGCTCTATAGCACCACCACCTCCATCAGCACCACTTTTTAGCCCAAGGCATGGTCTAAATGCCAAATAAATAAGGAATTCCTGTTGTTTCCCAAGTTAATAAACTGCATACTTCACCAGTCTGTCTCACGAGAGGGACTCTTGAAGAGAACAGTAATATTCACTGTCATCGTTGCTGTCTTCAAATCTTTTAAATCACTTTTGCTTTCTGGAATGTAAATTTATCGCATGTGTGTAGTCCATAGCTCTGTTCCCCCCACATTGGACATACCTCCTATGTGGGCGTAGGACTATAGAGATGTCCATGCAGGTGAAAGAAACGGGACTGAGAGTAAAATGAGATTGAAGGGCCGGCCCGGGGCTGCTGCAAACACGGGCAGAGAGGAGTGAGAAAAGACATCTGTAAATTAACAAATCCCGGTTCCTCCGGCCGTGTCATGCATTCGTCTTGCCAAATAAGGTAGAACCAAAATGTAATTTTGATTAGCATTTGTCTGAGCTATTTATCATAGCAAATTATGCAACAGCATTCGTGGCAGGCATTTTTACACAGTTCTCTCTTGTTGCATTGTTAGGATTTCACAACCTGATGCAGATGTTGCAAGCTGCAAAGTGCCCTTTGCTTGACATTTTCGCTATAATAGTCAGAGTGGTAAGTGGCCCTGAAAGATGATATAAAGAAATCACAAAACTGAAAAATGAATAGGTGGGGAGAAAAAAGTTTATTTCTCTCTCTCTCTTGCTTTCTTTCTTTCTTTTTTTTTTTCTCCTCCCCATGTTAAAGGAAGAGTATTGCAAGCCATTTTGCCACTGTAGTAGACTGGGTTGTTGTAACTGGAGCAAGGCATTCATTTCGTGTAAAACATTCCAATCAGGAAGATTTGGTAGGTTGATAGAAACTTAATTAAGACTTATTTTCCTCTGCCCAAATGTCTCTGTATGAAAACAAACATTCTGAAAACCTAGCAGTATTTATCTATGTGCCATTAAGTCTCCACATGCCTGTATATCTTTTTTTTTTCTTTTAATTAATCACTTTGTTCCTCTACTTTTTTGGTAATGGACACTCAGACTTCTATAATTCGAAAGAGTAACATATAAAAAAGTTTTTTATTCAGAATTTAGAGATTGTTAAATGACTATTTTATCCATGAGAGATATTCTCCTCAAGCACCCCTTTTTTACTCATTGCCATACAAATCAAATTATCAAGTGGCCTTTAACATTAACTTTTTCTTTTCTTGCCTCTCCCCTGAGCATTCAGATTTGCCAGAAAATGACCTCTAACTCTTCTCTATCCTTGTTCTTCCTTCCTGGTAACTCTCACTTGATCTTGCTTGGCCTGTCACTGTGTGCCAAAAACAGTGATTAAGAAGAATGATGGAAAATGATCAATCCTGAGCTCAAACTAGTGTCTGAGAGAAAATCAGAAGCTGCAGTTTTCCTTAACTTAGGCCTTTTGGCTTCCAGGTAGCTCTGGCCCTGTGGCACAGAGAGAACCATTCAGATATTTCAAGTCAAAATGTCTACAACTACTAACAAGAAGTTTTCCATTTCTTTTTTTTTCCCTTTTTTTTTCCCTTTTTTTCTTGCTTAGGCAATCCAAACTGGCTGTCTATAGATAGACTACTGTTCCAATTCACTACATAACCACTCAGCTCTGTACTTCACTCTGCCAATGGAAACTCAGTCTTAGATGTGAGATCCATTTCCCCAAATACGTGGATTAAACTTAAAAAAAAATCCTGAAAAAGGATAGTTTTCAGTTTGAAGATATCTCAATAATTGAGGGCTGGAGTGTTTTGTTTTGTTTTGTTTTTAGCCCATTTGCATCCAAGTATTGGGTACTCTTCAAACATTTATTTATTTGGACTTATTGTTAACCCATTAGTATTTTGGTTAATGTGTGTTTTTATAAATTTGATTGACAAAGAAACATTCTTTATCTACTTGAAACCCAAACATCCACATGGGAAGTGAACCATGTAGTTGGTCATCTGGAATATTTGGAAAACATCTGGGTAATTGCACGAAATGTTTCGGTTTATACCCAGATGCTTGGCATTGCTGAGAAAGCAGCCTTTGAGTCCTAAGTGAGGAGAGAAATAAAACACTAGTTTATCCAATTAAACCACAGTCAATACAGAAGAAACTTCCATTCCTCACTGCCTTACCTGATTCTTCATATAATTCTAAGCCCATAGCAGGTTAGATTCATGAAGTCAAAGATTTGCATTTAGGTAGGAATTCCCTAACTACTAAAAAAACAAGGGAATTCATTTCATAGGAATTAAGTAAATACCTGACTTTCAACACAACAACAAAAAAAACTAGTTAAAGTATATGAACAGGCAATTTTCAGATAAAGAAATTAAAACCATTTCTAGTTATATAAAAAAATGATCTAAATCACTATTGATCAGAGAAATGCAAATTAAAATAACTCAGAAATGCCACTACATACCTCTCAGTTTGACTAAGATGGCAGGAAAAGATAATGACAAATGTTGGAGAGGATGTGGGAAAACTGGGACACTGATACATTGTTGGTGGAACTGTGAACTGATCCAACCATTCCCAAGAGTAATTTGGAACTATGCCCAAAAGGCTATCACACTGTGCATACCCTTTGATTCAGCAGTGTCTCTACTGGGCTTGCATCATAAAAAAGGAAAATCATAAAAAAGATCATAAAAAAGGGGAAAGGACCCACATGTGCAAAAATGTTTGTGGCAGCCCTTTTTGTAGTGGCAAGAAACTGGAAACTGAATGGAGAATGGTATATGAATATAATGGAATATTCTTGTTCTGTAAGAAATGACCAACAGAGTGATTTCAGAGAGGTCTGGAGAGACTTACATCAACTGATGCTGAGTGAAATGAACAGAATCAAGAGATCATTATACACAGCAACAAAAAAATTATGCAATGATTAATTCTAATGGATGTAGCTCTTCTCAACAATGAGATGATTCAGGCTAGTTCCAATAGACTTGTGATGGAGAGAGCCATCTACATCCAGAGAGAGGACTGTAGAAACTAAATGTGAATTCCAACATAATATTTTCATTTTTTTGTTCTTTTTTGCTTGTTTTTTGTCTTCTTTTTCACTTTTTTTTCCTTTTTGATCTGATTTTTCTTGCTCAGAAAGATAAATGTGAAAATAAGTTTAGAAGAATTGCACATGTTTAACATAAATTACTTGCTATCTAAGGAAGAAGGTATGGAGAAGAAAGAAAAAAATGAAACACAAAGTTTTGCAAGAGTGAATGTTAAAAATTATTTTTGCATATATTTTGAAAATAAAAAGCTAATATATTTAAATATATATAACTGGGAGCAGATAGGTGGTGCAATGGATAGAGCACCAGCCCAAAAGTCAGGAGGACCCTAGTTCAAATCTGGCCTCAGGCACTTAACGTTTCTGGCTTTGTGATCTTGAGCAAGTCACTTAACCCGCTTAGGCAAGTCACTTAACCCCAATTGCCTCAGCAAAAAAAACAAAAAAAAAAAAAAAAAAAAAAGTTCTTACCATTACCAAAAAAAAAAAATATATATATATATATATATATAACTGGAAACATTTAACAATATGAATAACACATAATGTTTAATAAAAAAAACACATTTCTTATTTTGAGGATCATAGAGTGAGATATCTAGTAGTCATATGGTTCAAACTCTTCACTTTACAGATAAGGAAACTAAGGCCTAGAAACATTAAATAATTTGTTTAAGGCCCCAAAGGTAGTTAATAACAATAGACATTTGAACCCAAATCTTTTGAAGAACTCCAGCAATTTTGACTGTGTTTAATATTAATACATAAAAGCTCCATTAGATTTGAAAAGGATTGCTTTTTGATTAAATGTATTTCTAAAACTCGACTACTTGCCACAAGACAATACTTTTCAATAGGTAGGCTGTGAGCCCTGGACCCTGGAGGCAAGGGCCCTTAAGAGGTATTTCCAGGGGGTTATGAGTCCATAATTCTTTAGATGCATGCATGTATAGTGTTTTGAATATATATGTAAATACACACATATACATATATATATGTGTGTGTATATATATATATATATATATATATATATATATATATATATATGTATATACACAGAGAGATTCTATTCTGATAAAATATATAACCACTTAGAAAGACTCTCGGGTTACAGACAATACAATTATTATCATAGCTAGGAATGAGGGATGTCTAAGAAATATTTAATTTTTATCAAAGTGTCCAGACTTTTTAAAGGTTTGGAAACCACTGGCTTAGACCTTATAAAATGCTGGGGAAGGATCATAGTACCATGAAAAATGAGATCTCAGATGTAAGAAGTTTGGACTTTATTCCCTAGCCTGGTCATTTATCCAATTCCATTCAACAAACTTTGAGCACTTACATTCTATTAGGTGCTGAGGATTAAAAAAAAAAAAAAAAAAATTTAATGCATTCCATGTCAAGAGCTTGCATTTTGCTAGAGAGATGCAACCTAAACACAAACGAATAAATATAATATAATTTGAAGAAAGAGTATTCTTCGAAGAGAAGGATTAGGGGAAAATTTATGGAGGATGAGGCACCCTTGAAGAAAGATAAAAATTCTAAGAGATTGAAATAGAGGAAAGATCTTTCAGGCATGGAGTTTGGCTTATATAAACGCCTTCTTGGGAGGGGCATTGGAACATGAATGTAGTCATTGTGTGGAAAAGAAAAAAGGGAGGGGTTTGGATAATGTGAAACAAAGATAGATGAAATCAAGCAAACAAATAGGGATAGACTTTAATGCCAGACTAACTTTTTTATTTAGTTTTTATTATTATTATCATAATTGATGGAGATCCAATGAAAAATTTTGAACAGGAGAATAATACAAAAAGACTTTTCCCCTGGAAAAATTATTTTTGCAGTTCTAAGGAAGACAGATGCAAGAACATGAGAGGCTAAAAGTCTGGGATGGGGAGCTAATTAATAGGTTGCTTAAATAATCTAGGTGAAAAGTACTAAGCATAAAATGGGGTAGTGACCACATAGATTGAGAGAAAGGAATAGATTCAGTTTTGTATAACTAGAATCACCAGCATTGGTAATGAATTAGCTATAAGTGTTTAGGGGTATCAGAATCTCTATGAAAATTCTTGAGTTTATAAAACTGGGTAACTGGAAAGATGGGAGTCCTCCAACAGAAATAGAAAAGTTATGTCTTACTTTAGACAACCCACAAGGTGCTTTGCTTTCTATCTTCTAAATGTGAACAATGGTATCTTCTGATCCTTCACTTCTAATAGCATTCCTTTGTCAAATCCTATTCATATTTTCTCTATAATATTTTTTGTGTATTTTCCTTTTTTCTCTTAATTCAGGTATTGATCCTCTCCCTTTCTCTTGTTATAATAGCTTCCTTACTTGTCTTTGAGACTCTAGTCTTTCTCCTCTATAAGATATTCTTTATGGGACATAGATTTTGAACTGGAAGGGATCTAAAAGTCAGTGAGATTAACCCCTTCATTTTATAGACAAGGAAACTGAGGCTTAAAAAGTTAAGTCCAAGGTTACCCAATAAAATGGAACAAAACAAGAATTCAAACTAAATTTCTTGACTCCAAAATTACTATACCATGCTACCTATCTTTTGCACTTTAAGGGAAAAAGCTTTCTTAATTCTTAGATCTGACCATTATGCTATCTGGCTTAAGAGCATTCAATGGTTCCCTGTTGCCAGTGGGATAAAATATAAACTCCTTATCCTGGACTGTAAGACCTTCCACAATTTGAACCCAATCTACTTTCTCTATCTTGTGCCTGGGACACATTACTTCCACATCTCCATTTCTTCAAATTATTGTCTTCCCTCAAGATCTAGTTTAAGTGCCATTGCTTCCATGAAGGTTTCCCTGACCTACCCAAATAAAAATTACCATGTTCATGCTTCCTCAGAGCACAAAGCATATCTCTTTTGTTGATATCCAATTCTACCTGGTATCCTACTTATATACTTTCATACTGACACACACACATATCTATATATACATATAGATGGTAAACTTCATGAAAGCAAGGAATGTGATACTTTTCATCTTTGTATTCACAAAGTGTAGTGCCCTAGACATGGTAGACCATTAGTAAGTTTTAGATTTTAATTTGTTCAGTGTCTACTCTACCTTTTTCAGCAGTCATAGAAAAACATTGGTTCACTATAAGGAAAACTATCTCCAAGACTATATTTATATAAAAATGAATATGGAATGAGAAATAGTAAATCTCCTTCATTCAGGATTTCCAAACAAAAGTTGGATGAACATTTTTCTAGGATGTAATAGAAGAAATTTCTCTTTAGTTACAGGCTAGACTAGATGGTCCTTTCCAAATGAAAATTTCCCATTTTATAATAATTTTATAAAATTATAATAAAATTATATAATTTTATAAAAAGAGACAGGCCTGCTGTTATCATCATGGCATCTAATCTTTGGTTCTAATTTTGTTAGTAAACTGTGCCCTGGTCTTCACATCTTCAGTTTTCTTCATAGTTGTTTTTACAAGAAGAATGTGAGCTCTCTGGTAGCAGCAAAGACAGCAGGTTTGAAAGAATGGGCCCAGAAAAAAAAATAAACTAATTTATCAACATTGAATGGACACAGAAAGAAAAACTTATCAGCTTTGAAATTGATCTTGAATAATCATTCAACCCATCAATCAGACAAATATTTATTGAATAATTACTGAAGGAATAAATATGAATATGCTTTAAAAAATAAAAAATGCCATATAAACATCAAGCATAATGTTCTTAATTTTATTATTATAGTCAACACTTTGGTATTTTTATAATTTCATCTTGTTCTCTGCATTGGTATATATCACAACCTTTCTGCACATCTTCTTATTCCATGCAATTAGTTCTTATCCATGGCCTTACAAAATCCTCTAGAAAGCATTGATCTAATGTCCTAATTTCAATTCAAGTCAAGTCAATAAACATTTATTTACCATGTACTATATGCCAGGGAAGGTACCTCTCTCCAGATCTTCTAATATTTTTTGGCTACAAGTACAATGTTCAGACTATCTCTCTGTTATCTCTAGCTGATTGGCCCATCTCCCTTCCAATAGACATTACCTTGTTGTCTTTTAGATCATTCCTTACAAGTAAACCCATTATTGACACAATAATATAGTCTTTGGGTCACACATAATTTCAAATAAAATAATAACATAAAAATTGCTCTGTGCAGAGTCCAAATGGAATCATTGTTGAAATTATTAGATTGAATTAATTAGTGTCTGAGGTCCCATCTGGCTCTAAATGTATGTTCCTATAGATCATGGGATCTTAATCTTTTTTTTTCCTCATGGATCTCTTTGACAGTCTAGTGAAGGCTGTGGACCCCTTCTCAAAATAGTGTTTTAAATGCATAAAATAAATATAAAATTGCTAAACAAACTATGTGAAGACAAAATATAATTTTTTTCACATACCTCCTGAAATCTGTATGCAAATCCCTTTTTGGAGTCTAAAAATGTGAGGTTAAGAAACCTGCTATAAATGGTGATCTCCTGATTCTTCTGTTTACAGATAACAACCTTCACACTCTATAGAAACCGCTCAATGTAGACTAGTTGTTTTATTGCTATTTAAATGAGAAATGCCTAGAAATCTATATGGGGGAGTAGGTTAAGAATGACAATTTCCCTGTCAAGACAAGCAGCTGGATATACCACTCATTAACTTAGTCCATCTCTGTATGTATTATTTTGGACAATTTTAGACAATAAATTGGAGCTGGAGAAGGGAAGATGGCTGGAGTATAGCAATTGCAGTAGGGAAATTGTGGTGTTCTCAATTATCCCAAACTGTTCCCTTACCCAAAAGCCCCATCTTCTCAGTGCCACTCTTCTCTCAGTGATTCTATACAGACATGAATCATGGAACACTATGATTTCCAAAGCATCAAAATTGATGTGACAAATTATTAAAAGATCCCTTAAAAAGATGATGCATAAATACTAGTGGTCTCAGAATTCTGGTAGCTATTACATTTATTTGTAAATGTTAGCAATAGCTAATCAGGTCCTCACCACTTGATCTATTTATTGGCTTCTGAAAATAAAATCCCTAACCTCACTTCCATATTCCACTTCCTTTGACCTTCATACCTGTAAAAATGAAGCAAGGAATACTGTAGATGAAAGGTATGGATGTCAGTCAAAGAACAGACAAAGAACTTCCTTTTTAATGACCAATGGGAAAGAAGGAGGATCTAGAAGAAAGAGCACTGTTTTTAAACCAGAAGATTTTAGTTAGAAAGTCAGCTCTAATATTTATTAGCCATGTGATCATGATCACCACTCCTTTTGGAGTCTCAATTTCCTCCTATATTGACTGAAGTAATTATAATTTGAACCCCACCAACTTCCCATGATTATTAAGAAAGCACTGCATAAACCTTCAAGCCCTATACCAATAAGAACTATTAAATGTAACATATATCATTCCATAATTCTATGAAATGAGTGTGTGGAAGAGCAGATATTCAAATACTCGATATGATAATAAATCTAACCACATAGGAAACTGCCAAGACCCAACCAGGCCAAGTTCCAGGTGCAGTTTTAAAAGTGATATTAGATAAAATCTCTTAAAAGAGCTGTCTTTCTCAGCACTACAATGCAATCACAGTGAATAACATGAGTCATTGTAGGGACTCTATTTTGCTCAAAGTAATGAATCACTTGGTCACTTGGCATAGTGTATACAATCAGGAAGAGATGAGTTCAAATCCTTCTTCTCATATATTATCTAATATGACACTTAACCTCTCATGGACCAAACCAGTTCTCTAAGAAAGGTAGATGGTACAAAATATTGAACACAAGATTTGGAATATGGAAGGCCTGATTTCAAATTCCATCTCTTATATTTACTAGTTCTGCGACCTTGGGCAAATCACCTAACCTCTTAGTCCCAATTTCTTCAACTGTAAAATGGGCATAAAAATGCATTTCCTCTGGGCATTGCTGGGCAAATAAGATGGTATGTATATGAAATACTTTGCAAACCTAAAAGCCCATAAATTATATTATTTATGCCACATAAAGCAATAAGTGGCATTATTATTATCGAAGGTCAATTTACATTAGTAAAGGAAGTCTCATTTATGACATGCTACATTCATCACAAATCTGGATTCCTTCCCTTAAAAAAAAAAAAAAAAAAAAAAAAAAACATTCTTTTTTTAAACTTTTTTCCAAAAAAATAGAATTATTGATGAAACCCAAACTATGATTACCTAATCATAAGAAGAATTTGTATCCAGGAATATAACTATGATTATGTATATTCATGCATTAAAGGCTTAATACAATAATATGGAAAATGAGATTATGGAATTCAGGAAAAAGATATCATGAACTAAAGAATAGGCAAATGGAGCGGTGCAAAGAATTTAGGATCAGAGAATCAAACTCTTCTTTGCTACCTGTTACATATAGGGAAATCACTTTACCTCCCTAGGACTCAGTTTCAATATTTGTAAAATGATAGGATTCCTTGGTATCCTTGAGTTCTATATCCTCTGAATACAAGTGAGTACCAATGAGTATCTGTTCGATGTGTTCTATAGGTAAAAGTCCAAACTCATCAGCCTGCCATGTGTGCCCCTCCCTCATCACTCACAACTGAACTATTCCAACAGACTACTAGTTGGTCTGCCTGTCTCAAATCTTCCCTCATACCAGTCAATCCTTCACTCAGCTGTCAATGATCTTCCTAAAGCACAGGGCTGACCATAAAGTCCCCAGACTTCAAAGGCTCTCTGTTTCCTCCAAGATCAAATATAAAATTCTAACCAATCTGTCTAGCTCTGCCTCACACCATTCTCCTTAGCAAATTCTCCACTTCAACTAAACTGGCTCAAAACCCTCTACTCTCTGTTTCTCTGTCTCTGTCTCTCTCTGTCTCTGTCTCTCTTTTTTTCCTCTCTCTGTCTCTTTGTCTCTATCTCTGTCTGTCTCTGTCTGTGTCTCTGTCTGTCTCTCTTTTTGTTTCTTTCTCTCTCTTTCTTTGTGTTTCTTTCTCTCTTTTTCTATCTCTTTCTTCCTGTCTGTTGAAAGTTCAAATCTAGAGACTGTGTCTTACATTGTTTTTATATTCATTTCAGTGCTCCAGAACATCCACTCAGTGGGTGTTCATTAAATAGTTGTCTGAGAGATTGAATTAGTATTTCATTGCAACTCATGACCAGTTTCATTGCTGGCAATTTAGCTGAGTATTCTCTTTACCTATCTTTACCATTCTTAACCAAACTCCCTTATGTTGCTACCAAAGAGCTCATATTCTGCTTGAAAACAACTATAAAGAGAATTGAGGATGATGGGAAGAACTTTTTAAAGGCCAGATCATGAATGGTACTTCCTTCAATGTCATGATGATAGTAGCAAGCCTATCCCTCATATGAAATCTTAGTTTGAAAAGACTTCAAGGTTCATCTAGCCCTAGCTATACCTGAAGAAGAATTTCTTCTATGAAATCCCAGATAAATGTTTATCAATCTTTGCATGAAGAACTCAAATGGAAGGAAACACACTATTTCTCAAGGCATCCCATACACTTTTGTATAATACTGGTTCTTGGCAAGTTTTTCCTTATATTAAACTAAAAGATAATTCTTTACAACTTTATTCAACAAATACTGCTTAGATCCTTACTATGTGCTAACTATTTTTAAATAGTCTCTGCCTGCTAAAAGCTTACATTCTATTTTTCCTACTTTAATTTTCTAATAGCAAGTAAACCAATCCTAAATCCTCTTTCAAGAAAAAATAACACTACTAATAATAACTATGATTAATATTTGGCTCTTTAAGATTTGGAAAGGATTCTATATATTCTATATCTTCAAATGTGAGAGAATTGCTGCTGTGTCTCTTTTAAGTCTTTCCCCCAAAAAATTTAGATGTTTCTATTTCGATCAACTGAACCCCAATACCCTTTTTGTGCACATTCCAACTTGCAAACTCCTGAAAAGATGATGCCCAGAACTGAAAATATTACTGAAGATTTGATCTGATTAAGGCAGAGAAGAACTATCCTATCGTCTTCTTTTTTCTGAACTCTATGCCTTTCTATGTAGCCTGTGATTACATTAATTATTTTGGGCTAACATGTAACATTTTTGACTCATACTTTATTAAAAGCCTTAGGTCTTTTTTACATAAATTGTTGTCTAGCCAAATGTTCTCCACCCTATACTTGTGCAATTGTTTTTTGAACCTAAATAGGATCTTAACATTATTAAATTTCATCTTATTAACTTTAGACCCCCCAGTTTAGTCTATAAAAATCTTTGGGGGTTTATATTCTGTCATTCATCATAATAGCCATACCCAGCTTCGTGTTATACAACGTCTGATAGCATGTCACCTAGCCTTTATCCAAGTCGTATGTTAAATGAAATAGTGCCCTGAACATATCATTAAGGCATTCTATTTCAGGTTTCCAATCAAGCTGGCACTGACCTACCAAAATCCATTCTTTGGATTTATTCATTTAGACTATTTCAAAATCCATCTAGCTACAAAACAATTTAGCTAACATCTTTTTATTTTATCCCCAAGGTTATTAGAAGAAACACTGTCAAATGTCTTGCAAAAATTCAGTTGTTATTTCTATGGCTTTACCTGATCTACCACTTAATAACTGTCTCAAAAAAAGAAGGAAATTAGGTTAACCTGACATTATTTCAGATGAACTTATGTTTAAGGCTTTCAGTGATCAACCTATCCCTAAGTTCTCACAAGCCAATAATGCATTCCAAAATCTTGCCAAGAATTGAAGTCAAGATCAACAGCCTATACTTTAAAAAATCCACCTTCTTTCCCTTTTTGAAAATTGGAACACTTCCCAATATCTGGTAAAGCATGTTTCCATTTTCTTTGATTTTTCAAGGTTCACCAAGTGATTCCTATAAATGTATTTGCAAATATATCATGAAATGTAGTTAAAGCAAGCAAAGTTATTTGAATTCATTGGAGGCAGCTCAATGCTTTCTAAGTATACATAGCTTCTCTTACTTTAAGCTTTTATTCCCTGTTCACTATTTTATTCTGTACCTTTAAGTCTTAAAATCATTGTCCTCTGTAGGAAAAAAAATGAATTTTAATTGTTCTGCCTTTTTTCAGAGGTTCTACCACCTTACTTCAATATCAAGCCATAATCAAAGCCCCACTTTCTTGCTCAGTTGCATTTTTAAGGGTTTGGGTTTTTAAAAAAAGGAGAGATATTTTGTAAACCCCTAGATTAATATCACAATGATAGAAATGTGATTCATGTATGTCAAAAATTACATTATAGAAACATCAAAGATCCAAATACCAAATTGGTTAAAAGCATAGTGCATAGTATACAAAAGATTATAGAAATAAAGAAAGGGAAAATAAAAATTCTGGAGAAATATTACAATACCTGCTAAGATAGATTCTGAGGATATTTTGGAAGGTTATTGTATTATTGAAAGTATTATAATATCTAGAGACTTGTTTGGTAGAGAAAGCCTTGACATCTTTGCAAAGAGACCTGGTTTCTAAACCTGTCCTGACTTTAACTAAAAGACTATGGGAAAATCACTTTCCCTGAGATTCTATTTCCCCATTTGTAAAGTGGGAACAGTAATATTTACCTTATCTCTGTCCCAGGTTTGTTGTGACCACCAAATGGGATAATGTAAAATAATTTTCCAAACTTCAAAGGAGAATACAAATTTAGGGTATTATTGTCATTAATAAAAATCTTGACTGAGTTTAAAGGTCATTGTAGAATTCCCTTCCCTAAACATCTTCAAAAAAAGACAATGTCACTTATACATTCATAATCCATCTACCCTGAAGCAAGAGACTATAGATTCCTTGACTTGGAGCAGTCTCTTGGAACTATCAATTCTTTTAATTGGATAATACCTTAGATATCAGCAGGTGCTTTTAAACAGCATCTCTAACACATGATCATTCAGCCTTTCCTTAAGTTCTTCCACTAATAGGGAACTCAATTAATGAGGCAGTTTATTTCATTGTTACACAATGCTTACCTTATGGTTATCTTTCTCATATTCAACCAATATCTGCTTCTGTTGGTCACAGTTCTGCTTTTAGAAACCCTACATGTCCCAAACTCTAGCCCCTTGCTTGCTTGTTGTTCAATTGTTTTTCAGTCATGCCCAACTCTTTGTGACCCCATTTGGGGTTTTCTTAAAAAAAATCTTGAGTAGTTTGCCATTTTCTTCTCCAGCTCATTTTACAGATAAGGAAATTACAGTTAAATGACTTGCTGAGTGGTCACACAACTGCTAAGTATCTGAAGTCAGATTTGAAGTCTAGAAAATGTCTTTCTGATTCCAAGCCCAGTATTCCAATTCCACTGTGCTACCTAGCTACTCTAACTTCTCTCTACATGACAATAATTTATCAAAGTAATTGAAAACTGTTAGTGTCATATCACAACTGCTCAGACAACTCACAATCAAGAGTGGTGGGAAACAGATTTTCATGTTTAGAGGGACTGTGTTGATGAAAAGCACTCCAAACAATGGCATTTTTCTGTTGGAACATAGTCAATCCAAAGAATAGCATATAAAATCTAATCAAAATGTTAATATATTTAATATAATCTAATCTTTTTCAGGTGCATCTCACATTCAGGATCTTTCTTTAGTTTCCAAGCAACAAGTTTCTTCTTGTACCAAAAAATATGTGATTTGAGATATCTGTTTATCTTAAGCAACCACTGAAAGATATGTTTATAACTTTATGGGAATGTCCTACAAGCCTATTAAACAACATCTGTTATTGTTGTGTGTGAGTGTGTATATACACATGCTCATGCGTGTTTCATGCTTTATTCTCTTTTATGGTGTTGTCAAAAGGAAAGAAACATTCTTTATACTTCTGTTGCTAAGTAAATGAAAAATCACAACGTAGAATCATATGGCAAAACTTTTGAGTAGTTGAAAAGCCCTAATAACCAACATAACCAACAAAGAGAATCAGAGAACAGACTCCACTTAGATTCAACTTCATGTGTAAAGAGAATAATGTTCCTCCTACTTGATTGATTCTAAGAGTCCACATATCTCACTTCATCCTTGCTAAAGCATTAAATTTTTTAATTAGAGTTCAAAGCCTTTTTGTTCACAGGGTTGACAATGAAAATTCAATTTGATTTAGTAATTCAACAAATATTCATTAAACATCCACTTCTGCAAAGTACAGTTGCAAACAGTTGGAATATGAAGACCAAAAATATTCAGTCCTTGTCTTCAAGGAGATTACATTCCACAGAGAGGATAACACATATATACAGATGAGTGAAGGCACAATCATTTCAGAAAAGAGAGAATACCAATAATTTTATGAAAGAAGGCTTGACAAAGGAAACAGAACCTAAGCTGAACCTTAAAAGAAAAAAAGGATTCCAAGAAACAGAGATGAGAAGGGAAAGTTTTTCAGACATGGGGGATGGCCTGTGGCAAAAACACAGAAATGGGAAATGGAATGTCAAATGTGAAGAATAGTTATAAGGCCAGTTTGGTGGGAACAATTGGTGGGGGAAAGTAATATGAAGTATTTCAAAAGGTATGTAAAAGGCTTTAAATATCAAGCTAAAGAATTTGTATTTTAGCCATAAATTTTCAGAAATTGAGCTACAGGCATAACTGAATCTAATGATTATTAATTTGGCAACTGATGCAGAGAGAGTTAGTTTTCCAAAAACTAGCATACACAAATATGAAGAGGACCATCTTTAGGACAGTGGTCACCAATGGCAGATCCTTTGCCAAAGAGAACAGATTAAACAAAAAAAATAAATAATGGCCCTTATTCCTGTGTAATCAGCTTCATCAATACCAATGACATAATGTTGGGGGAAAGCAATAGAAGTTAATAAGAGTCAAATAGTTTTGCATCATCAACAAACTTTAACTTGGTATTCTAAATATTAAATTTTATCTAATGTAATTAGATAACAGATAGACATTAGATAAAATGTCATATGGCCAGAGTAGCCAAATAAGATCAGTCTTGCCTTTCTCACCATAAATTAAGTTTAGAAGAAAGAAAGTGTAGCTAAATTGAAAGTATTTGTTGGAGAAGCTAAGAAAGGAATTGAAAGAGTTAGTGTTACCATATACCCAAAGTCAAAAAGAATTATTATTTCATAGAATGTTTGTTCATCTTAAATTGTAGCATTTGTGATAATGTATTTTTTTATAAAAACCACCATGGGGCAGCACCAGCCCTGAAATCAGGAGGACCTGAGTTCAAGTTTGACCTCAGATACTTAACAAAAAATGGGGAAAGGCAGCTGGATTGAAACAAAGAAGACCCATAGTAGAGATGACACTATTGTAAAGGCATTGAAGGATTGATTCACAAGGTATCTAACAGAAGAGAAAACAGTATACATATAGGGAAAAAAAATTAGAACTAATTAGTGACAAAAAAGGAGGAAAAAAAAAAAGCAAAAGCAACCTATTCTTTAAGCCTATTCTCTCATATGTACAAAATCTTTCTAAAACTCATTTCTATATCAATTAAAGATATCTGTAAGCAATATTCTACAATGACCATATCTTTATCATCTCACAATTGACTGAGACATGTAAAGAATACAAGCTCTACTGCACTTATGTTGCACTAATTAAGAAAAAGCATTTAAGAAATGACAAGCAAGATGATTTCAGAAAAATGTTAAAGAATTTACATGAACTGATTCAAAATGAAGTGAACAGAACCAAGGAAATGTTTTGTACATTAACAATGATATTGTATGATAAACTTAGAATACAATAATCCAAGACAATGCCAAAGGACTTGAGATGAAAAATGCTATCCAAATCCAGAGAAAAAACTGATGGAGTCTGAATGCACAATGAAGCATATTATTTTTCACTCTGTATGTGTATGTGCGTTTTCTAAAGATATATACTTTTTAAAAGAATGGATATCAAAATCAAAATAAAATTTTAGAGCTTATAATTACCAAAATAGGCAACAAGAAAACAGCAATTATACACATACTTTCCCATCTGTGCAAAAATATTATGAAAATGTCAAAAATCATCCTTAATGAGGGTATCAGAAAGCAATTGAAAGCAACAGAAAGCAAAAAGCACTCTTTTGGAAGCTATAACTTTAAAAATAAGACAACTGATTGGAATGTGTTGTACCTTTAACATCCCACGGAGTTTGTTTTTATTGACAATAAAAGCTTTTATTTGCTAGAGCAAAATACTGTCTTAAAAGCTTTCTTTTAATAAGATGTTTCCCATGAACATGGCAAAATCATCCAAGAAATCTTGTAAGATAGAACAACAGAAATAATTTTGTTCAATGACACTCTGATTATTAATATCAAATGGAGCATAAAATAGAGAGATTCATGCTTGCCAAAGATGCTCATCTAACAAAGGTCTAAAATAAAGTCCCTTCAAAAAGAGCCAAGATCTTCATGGAAGACATTGTGCTGATTTCATCAAGTCTTAGAAAACACTAGAGCCTACAAAATGAGATCCATAGCCATTCAGGAGGAATTAATTCCACATAGGAAAAAACAAGTGGCATTATCAGGACAGTTCTCTAGGACTTTACAAATGGACTATGAGCTGGGCCTAGAGTTGCAGATTAGGAAAAGAGTTGATTGGATTAACTTTGGAAGATTACACAATTTCTTTAATAATCCCAAGTTTCTTGCTAAAACAAAGGCTTATTTTTTTTAACACAATTATTGTTTCAATGATATTTGGCATATTTACTATGTGCCAGGCACTTGGGCACTAGGGGTATAAAGAATGGCAAAATCAGTTCTTGCCCCCCAAATCTTAAATTCTAATTGAAGAGGCATGTAAATAACTAGCTAAACAAAGAAGTATTAGAAGATAAGCTTTTACTGGAGGAAACCATTAAGCAAAGGAAGATAACATGAAGGATTTTTCTGCAGAAGGTGAGATTTGAGCTAAGACTTGAAGGAAAACAGAACCAGGGATTTTAAGAAGCAAAAATGAGCACTAAGAACTATCCAGGCAGGAAGAATAGTAATTCAAAGGCATAGAGGTCTTATTGTGTTCAACATGGAAACTAGTAGAGCTATTTTATAAAGTGCACCGAAGGAAGACTATAAGAAAACTGGAAAGGCTTCAGTTGCAAAGTAGCCAAATTGAGAAACAATGTGTAGAAAATCAGCATGTTCCACTGTTATCTATGCAGTATGAAAAGAACACAAGAATGGCTCCCAATACATTGGATGGACTATCTATGATGAATTTATGGAAAAATATGAGTGGGTGAATGGAAAAATCATTTATTAAACACAATGTGCAAAACACTGCTAATCACTGAGAAGATGCAACTGGAAAAGCAAGATTGTGATCTCAAGAATTTCACATTCTGATAAAGTGACACAACACCTATCTAAAGTTTCAGATACATGTCCGTTGGAAAAGCCCCATGGTCCTTAGACAACAGATCACCAAAAAAGATGACACATCTTCTTTAAGGTTTTTCCATTGCTGAAATCATATCCACCGCTGTTAATGAGAGATCTGATAATGGCAAGGATTTTGGTGATTACAACTTTCTTTTCTGGATCTTTAGTAGCTATGATTGCTAAAGGTATAGAAGCCATGTTAACTGCAAAAGCAGGTACCCTGTTGTATTTTCTACAAGAAATGTTTCTCTAGATCAGTGATGAGAAACTCAAATGGAAAACAGGCTATTAATTCACACATGAAGATTGCTGTTAAATGTATTTTATCAGTTTTTAAATGTGTTATTTATGTTTTCTTGTATATTTATACATTTTGCATTGGTCAGGTTGGTCTCTGGAATAGCATTGACTACATGTAGCCCACAAACCATGAATTGGACCCTGCCCTTGGTTCAGTGCTAGAAACAGGGTCAATGGCCTGGGAGGCACTGCTAATCTTAAACTCAGTGTCTGAAAGGAGATAGCAGTACTGGTAATAGAAGATATTTGACTTGTCAAGCATATTCTACCTCCTGTCTCTTCTTCACTGTGCCTTGCTGCTTCATCTAGACTGGCTTGCCTTGCCTAAAGATTATTTTTTTCTCTACAATAAGTCTGTATAACTGGGTCTTTTTTCACATGGGCTGCTCCCCTGAATCATGGCTGCCAAGGAGCCCTCCTAATCTGTTGGGCTAAGTCTTATAGTGACCAGCCTAAAGAAATAAAACAGTTCCCCACCTTCTTTTGTTAGATTTATTATTGAAGTATATACTTAATCAGAAGCTTCTGATTGTTTCCCATGGTCACCATCATTGGATATTTATTGTTTGGGAATTTATTTATTGAAAATGCTTGGTGACTCAGCAGAAAGAGCTGACCATTCAATACGCATAAAAGGAAACAGCTTCTGCCCTTGATGATTCTCTTTTTTGCTTCCACTTCCCTAATGGTTCTCATTATGTAGATTAAGTCATCACTGGTCCTTGGGTAAAATGGTGAAGAAAAACTACTAATTTCCTCTTTCAGAGCTTTCTCTTCTCTTCCAAGTGTTTTCAATTTTTTTTCCTTTTTCCCCTATGATTGGAACTTATTAGCAGATTGGCTGCAAAGTGATTAGCATTTTTGGTCAGAGAAACTCTTAAAAACTATCTCCAAATAAATAAAAAGATTTCAAACTACATCCATGGAGGGCATAGCCCCACCAGCAAGACATAGAACCTTAAAGTACTTGAAACACAAATGATTAATTTCTTGACTGTGGAGAGATTTTTTTAATTTGTTTCTTTTAAAATTTATATCTAAAGTAAATAATAATAACATTTCTATACCTTTGTACTTTGAAAACATCTGGGTTCACATTCTTAATCTTCTCTTTATTAGCTCTATCACATTTAGCAAGTCATTTATATATTCTGAGACTTGATATTCTCATCTGTAAAATGAGAATAAGAATATTGGCCCTCATGGGATCTAAATAAAGGTCATCAGAAATAATATATGGAAAATGCTGCATACATGTATTATATACAGCATATAAACTGGTAAATAATGCACTCATTATAGTAAGATTTCATTTCAGTTTCTACCACTCAAAAGTGATATGGGTAGAGAAGATTTTGAGCAGTTAGAAAAGAAAATGAGAAGTATGAAATGGGATATATACTTTCAGAAATGGCTAACAGGTTGATTTGTTTTCTTTAACTATACAAAGATTGCTTTTAAAGACTGGAAAGTGCAAGTGAATGAAAAATGCCAGAGAAAGGAAGGAAGGAAGGAAGGAAGAAAGGAAGGAAGGAAGGAAGGAAGGAAGGAAGGAAGGAAGGAAGGAAGGAAGGAAGGAAGGAAGGAAGGAAGGAAGGAAGGAAGGAAGGAAGGAAGGAAGGAAGGAAGGAAGGAAGGAAGGAAGGAAGGAAGGAAGGAAGAAGGGAAGGAGGGAAGGAGGGAAGGAGGGAAGAGGGAAGGAGGGAAGGAAGGAAGGAAAAGAAAAAAACAAGTAGGACATCTAGTGATAGCACAGTGGATAGCCTTGGAGTCAGGAGGACCTGAATTCAAATCCAGCCTCAGACACTTAATATTTTTTAGCTATATGACCCTCAGCAAGTTACTCAACTCCAATTGCCTAAGAAAAATAAACAAATAGATAAACAGGTAGATTAATTAATTAATAGAAAGTATATTCAGGAGTTCCAGAGGTGAAGTCTAGATAACAGAGTGAAGGCAGGAAGGTGCTTGAGCTTTCCCAGTTTCCCTCAAAAACTACATGAAATCAAGTCTCTGAACAGAGTTTAATGGAATGAAAGCACTCTCCAGCTCAGGATGGATTGGAAAGACTTCAAGAAAGGTCAGTCTCTCTGAGGTCAAAGGTGTGTTTAGCTCAGCTCAGGAAAGCCAGGGACTGGCTGTGTGAAGTGAAGTCCAAAAAGTGAAGGTAAATTGCCAAAACAGGAAACCAAGCTTTTGCCTGGAGAGAGTAAGTAGAACTACCTCCTACTGTGAGAAAGATACCAAACACAACGGGCTCCAGTGTTCAAAGCCAAGGCTCAGAGCAGCACAAGTTTTTTGGCACAGCATCCCTTATACTCCAAGAGCAGAGTTCATCCTTAAAAGTCACAAAATAGGAAAAAAGAAAGAAAAAATTAAGCAAGAAACAGAAAAGAACCTTAACCACAGAAAGCTACTACGGTTTACAGGGAAGACCAAAACACCAATTCAGAAGAGGACAAAATGCCCATATAGGAAATCTTTCTCTTTTTGAAAAAATGTTAATAATAGCTTTTTATTGTTCAAAATACATACAAAGATGGTTTTCAATATCTACCCTTGCAAATCCTTAGGTTCCGAATTTTTCTCCCTCCCCTCCCTTCTCCTACATACCAAGTATTCTAATATAGAAATCTCAGAGAGTTATATGAATTAGTCTTAAGTCCAAAGCAGCTTTTTTGAAGCACTTATAAAGGATTTTAAAAGATAAATAAAAGAGGTAGAAATAAAATTGGAAAAAGAAATGAGAGCTATGCAAGAGAGAGTCAACAGCTTGGAAAAGCAAGAACCAAAATTGACTGAAAAAATAATTCCTTAAAAACTACAATTGGCCAAATGTAAAAAAAAAAAAAAAAAAAAAAAATTCCACTGAAGGAAACACCTTAAAAAATAGAATTAATCAAATTTGAAGAGAGATACAAATGCTAACTAAAGAAAATTATACATTAAAAATTATAACAGCAAATGGAAATAACTATGAGACATCAAGAATCAGTCAAGCAGACTAAAAAGAATGAAAAAATGAAAGAACATGTAGAATATCTCATTAGAAAAATAGTTATCCTGGAAAATAGATTTAGGAAAAACAATTTTTAAATTATTGTTCCAGGGGCAGCTAGGTGGCACAGTGGATAGAGCACCAGCCTTGAATTCAGGAGGACCCCAGTTCAGATCTGGTCTCAGACACTTAACACTTACTTCCTAGCTGTGTGACCCTGGGCAAGTCACTTAACCCCAGCCTCAGGAAAAAAAAAATTATTCTTCAAGAGATCATCAAGAAAAACCACCCTGATTTTCTAGAACCAGAGGGTAAAATAGTCTTTGAAAGAATCCCTCAATCATCTCTGGAAAAAGATCCCAAGGAAAATCCCAAGAAACATTGCAAAAGCCCAGAACTATAATCTCAAGGAAAAAATACTACAAGCTTCTAAAAACAAAACAAACAAACAAAACAATTCAAGTATCGATTGTATTGCTCTGGAATACCATATTCCAGTAGGCAAAGAATCTAGAATTACAACCAAGAATTAACTACCCAAGGAGACTGAGCATCATCTTCCAAGGGGAGGAAATGGATCTTCAGTGAAGTAAAGTATTTTCAATTATTTTTACTGAAAAGAATAGAATTAAACAAAAAAACCTGATTTTCAAACACAAGACTCAAGAGAAGCATAGAAAGATCAAGATGACAGAAAAAAAACCTACCATATTATTTAAAGGTTAAACTGTTTACATCCCTAGATGGGAAAATTATACTTGTAACTTTTGAGAATTGTATCTTTCATTAAGGCAATTAGAGGGAGCATATTAGATGCAGGGCATAGGTATAAATTGACTCTAATGTGATGTTATTAAAGAAAAAGAAATCAAAGCTGGAAAAGAGTGGAAGAAGAGGAAAAGGTAGGTAAAATAGAATAAATTAGATTATGATAAAGAAGCACAAAAGACCTATTATAAGAGAGGGAAAGAAGAGGGCTGTGAACATTGTTTGAAGGTTAATCTCATCAATTTGGGATCAAAGAGGGAATAACATGTTTCCTCACATGGGTATAGAAAATTATCTTATCCTATAAGGTAAAGAAAAGAGAAGTGCTTGATAGAAGAAAGGGCAGAAACACCATGAGAAAGGGAGAAGAGAAGGGAGATGGAATGACAGATGGTAGGTCAGGTAGAGAACAGAGTGGGTTAAAAACAAAATACTTCTAAGGAGAGATATAATGGCGAGAGAGAGAGAACAGGGGAGAAATAAGATGGAGAGAAATACAGAGCTGGTAATTATAACTATGAATGTGAATGGGATAAACTCTCCCATAAAATGGAAGCAAATAACCAAGTGGATTAAAAAACAGAACCCTACAATATATTGATTACAAGAAACACATTTGAAACAGAGAAATACATATAGATTAAGGACAAAAGGCTGGAGCAAAATTTATTATGCTTCACCCAAAACAAAATAAACAAGGGTAGCAGTTCTGATCTCAGATAAAGTAGAAGTCAGCATTTCAATGTATAATATTGAATAAGAGTAGTGATAATGGAAATCCTTGTTTCACCCCTGATCTTATTGGGAATATGTGTAATTTCTCCCCTTTACTTGCTGATGATGTTAGATGTTGCTTATCATTTTAAATAAATTTCCATTTCTATGCTTTTTAGTGCTTTTAATAGAAATGAGTGCTGTATTTTGTCAAAAAGCTTTTTCTGCATCTGTTGAGATTATCATATGATTTCTCTTAGTTTTATTATTAATATGGTCAAAAATGCCAACAATTTTTCTTATAATGAATCAGTCCTGCATTCCTGTTATAAATCTCACTTTCTCATAGTATTATGTATTTTCTTACTGATAAATTGTTGTAATCTCTTAGCTAACATTTTATTTAAAATTTTTGCATCAATATTCATTAGAGAAATTGGTCTGTAATTTTCTTTCTCTGTTTAGGCTCTTTCTGATTAAGGTATCAGCAGCATATTTGTGTCATAGAAAGAATTTGGTAAAACTCCTTGTTTGCTTATTTTTCCATAAAGTTTATATAGTATGGAATTAATTAATGTCAGATAACAATGTAATAAAAATTACATTCAATAAAGGGCCAGGGAAAGATAGACTAAGTACCAATTGGAAAATAATCTAATTCTAAAGAATAAGTGAGTCAAACAACAAATCATAGAAACAATCAATAATTTCATCCAAGAGTATGATAATAATGAGATAACATAACAAAACCTATGGGATGCGACCAAAGCAGTTTTTAGGGGAAATTTTATATCTATAAATACTTAAATGAATAAAATAGAGAAAGAAGAGATCAATGAATTGGGCATGCAAATAAAAAGACTAGAAAAAGAACAAATTACAAACCCCCAATTAAATATCAAATTAGAATTTCTAGAAATCAAAGGAAATTGTAATAAAATTGAAAGTAAGAAAACTATTGACCTAATTAACAAAACTAAGAATTGGTTTTATGAAAAACCAACAAAATAAATAAGCCTTTGGTTATTGTGATAAAAAAAGAAAAGAAAAAACACAAATTACCAGCATCAAAAATAAAAAGGGTAAACTTACCACTAATGAAGAAGAATTAATTAAAGCAATAATTAAAAGCTAGTTTGCACAAGCAAATGTTAACAAATCTGACAATCTAATTGAAACAGATAAATATTTACAAAAATATAAATTGCCCAAATTAGCAGAATAGGAAATAAATTACTTAAATAACCCCATTGAAAATTAAAATTAAAATTAAAAAGAAATTGAAGAAGCCATCAATAAATTCTCTAAGGAAAAATCTCCAGAGCCAGATGGATTTACAAGTGAATTCTATCAAACATTTAAAAAACAGCAAGACTGTGCAATGATCAATAATGACAGATTTGGTTCTTCTCATCAATTCACTAATTCAAAGCAATCTCAATAAACACTGGATAGAAAATATCATCTACATGAGAGAGAGAACTATAGAAACATGCTATGTTTACTTTTTTTCTTTTTCTTCTGTTTTTTCCTCTCATGGTTTTTCTCTTTTGTTCTGATTTTTCTTTCCCAACATGATTCAGAAGGAAATATATTTTTTAAAAATGGATGAAAATGTATAATGAAAGAAAAAATTTTGCATGTAACTGGGGGAAATAAAACTTTTTTTAAATTAAAAATAAGTGAATGAATGGCTAAATAGAATAATCAAACTGGACAATTGTTAATAACTTGATAAATTTCACATATTCTTTAAAAAACAAATAACATATAAAAGAAATTCATAGTTTTCTGTAAAATTCTCTTTTTGTTCTCTTTGTACTTGAATGTTTATCTTATCTTTGTTGATGATTTTTAAATTCCCAATTTTAAAAAAGAAAAAACAAGACCCATGAAGAGAAGTTATAGGGATTAGGATTGGTGGACCTGGGAAGAAAGGATAAGGGGCAGTTTTCACATGCAATTCAATGTGATCAGGTGCAGAATTGTTAGCAGCTGTAGTCCACTGAGATTGTTAAAGAGGAAGATAACAAAGAAGGATTAGGGTTAAGTGTCAGGAACAATTTCCTGACATTAGGAGTTATTTAATATTAGAATAGTTGACTGAATGATGTTTAGAATCTTCTTCCCCGGTGGTCTTTTAGAATAGGAATGACAATTTTTAGTCTTTAATGACCTATGGAAAGCTTACATACATTTGAGCAAAAGGTATCACCTAAAATCTCATGTCTATATATGTTGCAACTTGTAAGCTAGAGGAGGGAGAAATGAACAAGGTTTTGTCTGACCTCTTTTTCTATTATTCTCTCATTCCTCTATCATTGTAATAGAATCTAATTTATGTTTATTTTTACACAATTATTTTCTATATGAACCACACATTTTTTCTCAACCACTTTTTATTTATGTGGCAGTTTCCCCATTAAAGATTGCTAGCCAAAGGATAGTTTACTCTGAGACCTGTGGAAGAGGAAAGAATTTATGACCAAAGAAGAACTAGAGATTATTATTGATCACAAAATAGAAAATTTTGAATATATCAAATTGAAAAGTTTTTGTACAAACAAAACTAATGCAAACAAGATTAGAAGGGAAACAATAAACTGGAAAAACATTTTTACAATCAAAGGCTCTGATAAAGGCCTCATTTCCAAAATATATAGAGAATTGACTCTAATTTATAAGAAATCAAGCCATTCTCCAAATTGATAAATGGTCAAAGAATATGAACAGACAATTCTCAGATGAAGAAATTGAAACTATTTCTAGTCATATGAAAAGATGCTCCAAGTCATTATTAATCAGAGAAATGCAAATTAAGACAACTCTGAGATACCACTACATACCTGTCAGATTGGCTAGAATGACAGGGAAAGATAATGCAGAATGTTGGAGGGGATGTGGTAAAACTGGGACACTGACACATTGTTGGTAGAATTGTGAATACATCCAGCCATTCTGGAGAGCCATTTGGAACTATGCTCAAAAAGTTATCAAACTGTGCATACCCTTTGATCCAGCAGTGTTACTATTAGGCTTATATCCCAAAGAGATTTTAAAGAAGGGAAAGGGACTTGAATGTCCATGAATGTTTGTGGCAGCCCTCTTTGTAGTGGCCAGAAACTGGAAACTAAATGGATGCCCATCAATTGGAGAATGGCTGAATAAATTGTGGTATGTGAATATTATGGAATGTTATTGTTCTGTAAGAAATGACCAGCAGGATGATTTCAGAAAGGCCTGGAGAGACTTACATGAACTGATGCTGAGTGAAATGAACAGGACCAGAAGATCATTATATACTTCAACAACAATACTGTATGATGATCAATTCTAATGGACGTGACTCTCTTCAATAATGAGATGAACCAAATCAGCTCCAATAGAGCAGTAATGAACTGAACCAGCTACATCCAGCAAAAGAATTCTGGGAGATGACTATGAACCACTACATAGAATTCCCGATCCCTCTATTTTTGTCCACCTGCATTTTTGATTTCCTTTACAGGCTAATTGTACACTATTTCAAAGTCCGATTTTTATATACAGCAAAATAACTGTTTGGACATGTGTACATATATTGTATTTAACTTATACTTTGACATATTTAACATGTACTGGTCAATCTACCATCTTGGAGAAGGGGTAGAGGAAAGGAGGGGAAAAGCCGGAGCAAAAGGTTTTGCAATTGTCAATGCTGAAAAATTACCCATGCATAATATCTTGTAAATAAAAAGCTATAATTAAAAAAAAAAGATTGTTAGCATATAAAACCATATTTTCAAATCTCAGCTCCCCCAAATCAGACAAGAACAAAGCAGTGAACCCAAATTTCATTCAGCCACATTTTTAAAATATTATCTCAATTGTTCATGGGCTTAAGAGGTCATAAGTTAAATATATAGACCATAGAGGTAAGAAGAAAAAAATGTCAATTCAAGGACAATTTACTAATTTATATTCTGAGATATAGTGACATGACAGGATATAGTAGAAATAATAATAAACTAGCACACAAATAACCTGAGTTCTAAACTCAGTTCTGCTACTAAATAGAAATTTGTCCATTTCTTTAAAATGAAAGAAAATATATGGCCCAAATGCCACAAATAACCTTTTTTTTTAATGTTAGGTTGACTGTTGGGTGGCATCCTATTTCTTTTATCCTTATCTACCAGAGCTTCATGAACACCCACCTAATTCTCCAGTTGCTGAATATTGAACTTCATTCTGGTTCTCTATTTGCTAGTATCTTCTGGCCTGTTTTTGACCTAGTCTATGCACCATTACCTGCTTTTGAATCTGAGCCTATCCTTTTGCCACACAGTTTCTCTCTTCTAAACCCTCCTAAGGGTTTTCCTAAGCTCTTAAAGGGAGCAAATTTTGATCCCAAAATGTACTAATGCATAGGATCTATCACTGTTTATTCATTTTTTTTTTTAATCTCCTGCTGGCCAGAAGTGGGTTGCAACACTATGAGATTGTGGACAGGTCAAACTTCTGTAAATCTCAGTTTTTTTATCTATCAAATGATAATTGTTTGATAATATGGGAAGATTAAATAAGATATCATTTGTGATATTCCCAAGTGCTATATAAATGTAACAGGATAATGTAATAAGTTATGATAGATTTATCAAATTTGAAAATAAAGCAAGGTAAAAAAGAAGAGTGGATACATTTAGATGTGCATCAGAATCCAAAAAGTTTAAAGATGGCCGAATCTAATAAAATGAAATATAACAAAAATGAATGTAAAATCCTAAGGTGAAGAGGTTTTTTTAATGAATTGCATAAAATAGAATGAAGGTGAGAAAGATATACAAAAATTTGTGTGAATTGGAGAGCTTAGTGACCTCCAAGTCAGTATGAGTCAACACAATGATGTGGCAACCAATCTAGTCACATGATCATAAACTGAATTAATCAAAGTAGAGAGTCTAACTGCACAATGATAATAATAAATGAAATGTAAATCAAAACAGGCCATGACACATCTACAAAACTGAAAAAACTGACCCCAAAATATAGTAATTGATCCATGCTAGAGTGGTTGTAGAAAGAAAGGCACATTAATATATTCTTGGTGGAGCAGTGAACTAATGCAACCATACTGGGAAACAATTTGGAATTACATATGAAAAGTGATTAAAATGGCCTTCCTTTTGAACTAGAGATTCTACTGATAAGCCAACATTCAAAGAAGGTTAGTTATAAAAATAAAAGCATTTATATATAAAGATATATATATATAATATGATCAGTTATAAAGTATGAAATTATTAATATTATAATAATATAATATAAATATTATATAATCGGTTATAAAGTATGAAATCCATCAATGGGAGAATAGCTAAACAAGTTTTGGTGCATTTTTCTGTTATAGAGTCCTCATGAAGTTCCCCTTTGATATAACCCCCTGCTGGGTAGGAAACCTAGTTGGAACCTGAGGGTGTATACTTCTGCTGAGTCCACAGCCAGCATTTGTCTCCACAAGAAGTTAACTTTATAAAGCATTTTGCAAACTTTAAAGTGCTTTGTAAATGTTAGAGTCAGCTGGATGGCACAGTGGGGCAAGTAGGAGGTACAGTGGATAGAGTACTGGGCTTGGAATTAGGAAAGCTCATGTTCATGAGTTCAAATCCAGCTTCAGTAGCTGCTTGACCCTAGGCAAGTCACTTAACCCTGTTTGGCTTAATTTCTTCATAAATTAACTGGAGGAAGGTAATGGCCAACTACTCCAGTATCTCTGCCAAAAAAAAAAAATTTCAAAAGGAGTCATAACCAATCAGACATGACTAAAACAACTGAACAATGATAGCAGATGGCCCAGTGGATAGAGAATTAAATTTAGAATCAGGAAGACCAGGAAATCTAGTCTCAGATACATTCTAGCTATGTGATCCTAGGCAGGTTACTTAACTTAATCCATTTCCTAAATTGTAAAATGAAGATAATGATAGTACCTATTTCCCAGAATAAAATAGGGATAATAATTGAGCCTACCTCCCAGATTTGTTGAGATCAAATAAAATAATATTGTAAAACACTTAGCACACTACCTGGCACAGAGAAGCACTTAATATGTGCTTCTTGACTTGACTTGACTTTTCAAAATGGATAGGAGGGCAATGACACCCATCTTCAACTTGTTTTTCCAAAACCAATTTTACCTGGGAGATACTGTGTTGCATAGGGAGATCACTGGATCTGGAATCTGAGAACCCTGGTTCAGATCCTAACTCTATGGCTTCCTGTGCGACTGGGGTAGTTACTCAATTTCTCTGGGTCTCAGTGTGTCCAACTTCAAAATAAGAGAATTGGATTCAAGGACCTTGAAGGTCTGCTCCATCTTGCAATCTCTAATTCAAAACAGTCAGTTATGGCATGGATTCTGAATAAAAAAGGTAAATTCCTTCTCCTTGTCTCTTACCTTAAATCAGCTCCTGTATGTCTTAGACAAAAGGTAAATTTAAAGTTCTGTTCTGTTTAGCAACAATCTAGCATCTTTTCAAAGAAAATGATTTCTGGTCGGAAACTGCCTGCAGGTCACTTGTGGGAGACAGATCTAACATCCTAACTTTCCAGTAAATCAGGACAATCATTTCCTCTCTAGGGCATGTGGGTATTTTCATCTGCATTTCTAAGACCAATGATTTTTTTTTCCAGTGAAATATGGTCTTCTCCATGCCTTTAGGAGTTACAAATCTGCAATCCATAGTAGTTCATAAAAGTGGGTGACAGAAATATTCCAAGAGGCCACTACAATATTACATCAGTTATATATCCATTGCAGGGAATAGTCTGGAAAACACAATAAAAGATTCCTCCACTAACTTTAAAATTGTCTTGATGTTAAATGTGACAGGGAATCCATAAGGATAGTAATGATTCTGACAAAGTTGTGTTGGGGGTATCCCAGGCAAAAATGAGCAAACATTATTAGCACGCATTAGATTAAATGAGATAATATTTGTAAAGTGCTTGGCCTAATGCCTGGTACAAAGTAGGTACTTAATAAATATTCCCCTACCCTTATTAATTAAATATGTGTGTATTTATATAAATGATTAAAGTGTCTTTTTTTTTTTTTTTTTTTTTTTTTGCTGAGGCAATTGGGGTTAAGTGACTTGCCAGGGTCACACAGCAAGGGATTAAGGTATCTTTTTAAAAGGTAATATAATAAGAGCATCGAAGTGGCACAATGCACAGAATGCTGGATGTGGAGTCAGAAAGACTTATCTTCCTGAGTTCAAGTGTGACCTCAGACACTTACTAGTTGTGTAACCTTAGACAAGTCGCCTAACCCTATTTGCCTCAATTTCCTCATCTATAAAATGAGCTAGAGAAGGAAAGGCAAATCATTTCAGTGTCTTGACCAAGAAAACCCCAAATGAGATCACAAAGAGTTGGACATAACTAAAAAATATCTGAACGCAGATAGAGTAGAAAGAACAAAGGCCTTGTAATAAGACTCTCAACTACATCACATACTAACTGAATAAGCATGAACAAGTCAATTAACTTTCCTGAGCTTCAGCTCCACCATAAAATGTGGATGAAAATATGTGAATTGTATACTTTTAGGGAAGTTATGAGGAGAGGGATTTGTAAGTTGTAAAAGTATGGAAATTATGAGTACTATTAACAAAAACTAACACCGTAAGCACAATTAAATCATAGGTTTTTATACTATAACAAGTAATTGAATAGGAAATAGAAGACCTAAATTCTAGTTCCCTCTTTTCCATTTACCATGTGTGATATTGGACCAATTATTTAACCAATTGTTTAATTTTATTAGTTTTCAATTTCCTCACCTTCCAATGGGGACAATACCATTATACTTACACACAGTGGTATTTAGATAAGTTATGAAGAATTATGTAAACTATGGGCTTAATATTGCATATAATGAGTACAATTGATAGTATAATACTTACTGTCAAAAAAACAAAAGCAAAAACACAATTCAAAATCCTTAGCTGGGCCAATAAAAATGACAACAACAACAAAAAAAAAAATAGGACAAGAAATAAATTGTTTAAATAATCTGTCATCAAGAAAAACAAATTGAACAAGCCATAAATTAATTCCTAAAGAGAGGGAGGGGGCAAGTAAAAGGACTAGAAGCATTTGCAAATGAATTGTATCACACATTCAAAAATAATTAATTCCATTATTACATAAACTATTTGCAAAAATAAGAATATCAGGAATGAAAAGAAGAGAAAGAAAAATATAGAGCAATACCCCTAAACATTAAATAAAAGATTAGCAAAAAGATTACAATTCATTAGGAAATATACTATGACCAAGTGAGATTTATATAAGAAATTCAAAGTTGGTTTAATATAAGTAAAATTATAAATGTACTTGGTCATATTGATAGTCAAAACAAAATCATATGCTGATATTATTTAATTCTGAAAAAAAACTGGTTTGCAAAAGTTGATACTTTTTTTAATCATTGAAAAGTATATGAACAAATGCACTATTCTTTAATATAAGTAGTATAGATCTAAAATTAATTGCCCAACATTATACATCATGAAGAAAGACCAAAGGCTATGACAGTAAGATTAATGGCAAAGCAAAGACTTGAATTATCACACTATTATTTGATATAGTCTAACAATGATATCTTTAACAAAAAGAAAAGAAAAAGAAAGTGAGGCAATACATATAGACCAAGTAGAAATAAAACTTACTTTTTGCATATGACATCTAGAGAATCTTAGACAGTAAATTTAAAAACTAGCTAAAACAATCACATCATCAAATTTGCAGGATATAAAATAAATCCAAATAAATTATCACAGTTTTTTATACTACCAGTGAAATATAGCATAAAGAGAAAAATAGAAATTCTATTTTAAATAACCATAAAAATTATAAAACTACCAAATACTCATTGTAACTATATTAATCAAAACACTATTTACCCAAGTAAAGACAGACCTAAATAATTAGCATAATGTTCACTGATCATGTACTGACTGAGCCAACATTTTAAAAAATTGTAATAATAATGATAATAATAATAAAATGGAAAAAACCACCATAATTATTCAATTCAAATAATTACATTATAGAGCTAGAAAAAATGAAATAATTCATCTAGAGGAACAAAGATCAAAGAATTTTGAGGGAAAATTGAAAAAAACGGGAAGGAAAAAGAGCTAGTAGCACAAAATATCTCATTATACTACAAAGCATTTATTATCAAACCAATTTGGTGTCAGTTAAGAAGTAAAAACAGTAATTCAAGTGAAATAGATTATGTGTGTAACATATAAAAGAAAAAAGAACATGATAGTTTAATGTTTTATAACCAAAAATCACTACTGGGATAAAAACTATTTAGCAAAACTGCTAACTGAAAAGCAATCTGTAGAAATCAAATGTAAACCAACTTCCCCAAAATGAGCTCTAAACAGATATATAACTTTGTCATAAATCATAAATGATAGAAGAGGAAGGCATAAATTGCCTTTTATATCTATTGCTAATAGAATAGTTTATAACCATACAAGAGATAGCATCACAGAAAATTAAATGGACAATTTTGATTACTTAAAATTTAAAAGGCTATGCATAGGGGGCAGCTAGGTGGCACAGTGGATAGAACACCAGCCCTGAATTCAGGAGGACCGGAGTTCAAATATGGTCTCAGACACTTAATACTTCCTAGCTGTGTGACCCTGGGCAAATCACTTAACCCCCAGCCTCAGGGGGGGGGGGGGGAAGCTATGCAAAAACAAAATCAGTTCTATGAAAATTAGAAAGAAAGAAGATAATTTTGGAGGGGGAATGGAATCTTCACAGTATTGTTCTCTGATAAAGATCTCATCTCCCAGAAGCATAAGGAATTAGTTCAAATTGATGAGAATAAAAATCATTCCCCCAATTGATGTATGGTCAAAAAAATCCAAACAGTCAGTTTTCCTTTTTATTTTCAAAATATTTTCATAGATAATTTTCAACATTCACTCTTGCAAAACTTTGTGTTCTAATTTTTTTCTCCCATCTCTTCCCCCACACTCCCTTCCTTAGACAATGAGTAATCCAATATGTTAAACATATACAATACTTCTATATATATTTCCATAATTATGTTGCACAAACAGTCACCAAAACCATTTGGTATTGGCTAAGAAATAGACTAGTTGATCAGTGGCATAGGTTAGGTTCACAGGACAAGATAGTGAATAAAAATAGCAATCTAATCTTTGACAAACCCAAAGATCCCAAATTTTGGGATAAGAATTCATTATTTGACAAAAACTGCTGGGAAAACTGGAAATTAATATGGCAGAAACTAGGCATGGACCCACATTTAACACCACATACTAAGATTAGATCAAAATGGGTCCAAGATTTAGACATAAAGAACGAAATCATAAATAAATTGGAGGAACAGGGGATGGTTTACCTCTCAGACTTGTGGAGGAGGAAGGAGTTTGTGTCCAAGGGAGAACTAGAGACCATTATTGATCACAAAATAGAACATTTTGATTACACCAAATTAAAAAGTTTCTGCACAAACAAAACTAATGCAAACAAGATTAGAAGGGAAGTAACAAATTGGGAAAAAATTTTTACAGTTAAAGGTTCTGATAAAGGCCTCATCTCCAAAATATACAGAGAATTGACTTTAATTTATAAGAAATCAAGCCATTCTCCAATTGATAAATGGTCAAAGGATATGAACAGACAATTTTCAGATGATGAAATTAAAACTATTTCCGCTCATATGAAAGAGTGTTCCAAATCACTATTGATCAGAGAAATGCAAATTAAGACAACTCTGAGGTATCATTACACACCTGTCAGATTGGCTAAGATGACAGGAACAAATAACGATGAATGTTGGAGGGGCTGTGGGAAAACTGGGACACTGATGCATTGTTGGTGGAGTTGTGAAAGAATCCAACCATTCTGGAGAGCAATCTGGAATTATGCCCAAAAAGTTATCAAAATGTGCATACCCTTTGACCCAGCCATACTACTACTGGGCTTATACCCCAAGGAACTACTAGAGAAGGGAAAGGGTCCTGTATGTGCCAAAATGTTTGTGGCAGCCCTTTTCATAGTGGCTAGAAGCTGGAAGATGAATGGATGTCCATCAATTGGAGAATGGTTGGGTAAACTATGGTATATGAATGTTATGGAATATTATTGTTCTATAAGAAATGACCAACAGGAGAAATACAGAGAGGCTTGGAGAGACTTACATCAACTGATGCTGAGTGAAACGAGCAGAACCAGAAGATCATTATACACTTCAACAATGATACTGTACAAGGATGTATGCTGATGGAAGTGGATTTCTTCAACATAGAGAAGAACTAATCCAATTCCAATTGATTAATGATGGACAGAATCAGCTACATCCAGAAAAGGAACACAGGGAAATGAGTGTAAACTGTTATTTTTACCATCTGAATCCAATTCTTCCTGTGCAACAAAAAATTCGGTTCTACACACATATATTGTATCTAAATTATACTGTAATATATTTAACATATATAAGACTGCTTGCCATCTGGGGGAGGGGGTTGGGGGAGGAAGGGAAAAAATCTGAATAGAAGTAAGTGCAAGGGATAATGTTGTAAAAAATTACCCATGCATATGTACTATCAAAAAATGTTATAATTATAAAATAAAATTAAAAATTAAAAAAAAAAATGAAAAAGAAAAAAAAACAAAAAAAAAAAAAAAGAACATAATTATGTTGCACAAGAAAAATCAGATAAAAAGGAAAAAATGAGAAAGAAAACAAAAATCAAACAAAAAAAGTAAAAATACTGTTGTGATCCACATTCAGTTCCCATAGTCCTCTCTCTGGGTGAAGATGGCTCTCTTCATCACAAAATCATTGGAATTGGTCTGAATCATCTCATTGTTGAAAAGAGCCTTGTCCATCAGAATTGATCATTGTATCAAATGTAGAAATCTTGCTAGTTGCCATATATAATGATCTCCTGATTCTGCTCACTTCATTTTGCATCAGTTCATATAAGTCTCTCCAGGCCTCTCTGAAATCATCCTCCTGATCATTTCTTACTGAACAATAATATTTCATAACAGTCATATACCATAAATAGACAGAAGTTAGATTTTGACTAACACCTCCCAGATAAATTCCAAAGAGATACATGGATTAGATAGAAAAAGTCATATCATAAATAAATTAGAGGAACAAGAAAGTAAATTAGTTTAAAGTAAATTATCATTCGAAAATCTGGATAATGGAAAGATTAGTGACCAAACAAGAGACAGAGGATTTCAGAAAATTAAATGGGCAATTCTGATCATGTAACAATTAAATATTTTTAGGAAACAAAACCAAGACAACTAAAATAGTAAGGGAAACTATTAACTGAGAGAAATTTTGCTAGCAAATCTCTGATAAAAGTTTATATTTAAGATACATAGAGTTGATTCAAATATGTAAGGGGAAAAAAAAGACATTCCCTAATAGATAAAGGATATGAACTAGTAAATCTCAAAGGAAGAAATCCAAGTTTTTAACAAAAAAGAATGCTCCAAATCACTAATAGTAAGAAAAATGAAACTCAAAATAACTCTGAAATTCTACCTTCTACTCATTTTATTAGCAAAGAAGACTAAAATAGGAAATGGAAGTTGTTGAAGAGATTATGAGGAAACAGGCACATAATGCACCACTGATGCAACTGTGAATTGTTCAAGCTCTTCTGGAAAAAAAAAAATTGAACTACACACCAAGAGTGACTAAACTGTACACACCCCTTGACCCAGCAATACAACTACTGAGCCTATATCCTAAACAGATGAAAGAAAGTAGTAAAAGAGCCCACATGTACAAAAAGAAACTTATCTTTTTCTACAAAGAAATAGAAACTAAGGGAATACCCATAAATTAAGGGATGGCTGTCCAAATTATGGTATATCAATGTAATAGAATGGTATTTTGCCATAATAATGATGAAAAGGATGATTCCAGAGAAATCTGACAAGATTTACATGAATTGATGCTGAGTGAAATGACCAGAACTAGGATGCTAAATAATAGCATTATAAAGAAAAAGTTTTGCACATTTTAATTACTCTTGTCAATGCAATGACCAGCAAGGATTCCAGAGGATCAATAATGAAATGTTCTGTCGATCTCTGAGCAGAAAGGAGATGGATTCAGGATATAGTAGCCAATGAAGGAATTTGTTTTCCTCAACGATTCAAATTTGTTATGATGCTTTTTATTGTTTTTGTTATAAGGGAAGAGAGGGAAGGGAAAGAGATGAAGGAAAAGGGAGCTCTGTCAAGAGAAAGAAAAGAAGCATGTTTAATGTATAGAAGAGAACACAAGGAAAGTCAGAAAAAAAACATATAAGCAGGACACTTTTGAAAGCTAAAGTTTGAATTATTATAAATATATAAAACCAAACTGCACATGAGAGACTCTCAGTTTCATATATAATCCTCTGTTTTTATACTACTTTTTAAGAGTGGTCATTTTATTTGGTATTTAAGTTCAGAATCAAGTAAAACAAGTTATAATAACCATGCTTAGGTCCAAAGAAATGATAGCTCCCACTGCTTCTTTGCAGAAGTGGGGGACTATGTATATAAAACGCTACTAATAATGTCAGTATATTGGTTAGATTTACTGAACTATCCTTTTTTTCCTGTTTTAAAATTCTTTTTATAAGGAATAAATTCTGGCAGGAGAAGTGAGGAGGGGGTCCATTGGGAAATATTGGTGAGGTAAAAACAAAAGATATCAATAAAAATTTTGTTGTTGTTGCTGTTTTTTTTTTTGTTTTTTGTTTTTTGTTTTTTTTTTTTTAGTTCATAACCTATCTATAATAAGTTAGTAGTCATTTCAGGCTGAGACAGTCTAGATCTTTAATAAGGTTCATCAAAGGCCACAAGGAAAAGATTAAATCTTCTCCTGCATCTTCCCAATACTCTCATTTTGAGTAGCACATCTGTTCTTCTAGGTTACACCTCTATCCTGGGGTTACTCACTCCCAGAGTTCTTCTGCAGTCCCTCCCTTATCTTACTGCACAGGTGTGCACACCTCACTCAAAACTGCACCTCAGTCCTGGGAGAGTTACATATCATTTGATATGCATATGAGGTAGCAAACACTGAAAAGATGAATGAGGTTTAGTTTAGTTTTATTTTTAAATTCATAAATATTCCTAGATAACAAAGCCATAATGGAATAATAAAGCAAGGTGGAGATGATGGACAAGATAAGATAGCCTCACAGCCCTACCGGAGCTCTAGTCCCATATCATCAGCTACCAATTGAACATTTCTACTATGCTATCCTATGAAAATATTGAATACTTCATATTCAAAATAAAATCATTATCTTTCTCCCCCAATCCACTCTCTTTATTTACTTTACTTCCAGTCACCCAGATCCACAAACTGAAGATTACCCTCAGCTCTTCACTTTCACTCTCCATATCCAATCAGTTGCCAAATTCTATCTCCACATTTCTCACCTTCATTCTCTTGTCCACACTAACACCATCAGCCCTCATAACCTCTTACTTAGATTACAGCAACAGCTTCACAAATATTTTCCTCACTTCTAATCTCTCTAAAACATATTCTTCAATGATATTTTTAAAGCACACATCTAATCAAGTTACTGCCTTGCTGATGATGTTTCAGGTGCTGTCTATTACTTCTCAGAGCATATATAAACTTTTCAGCCTAGTGTTTTAAAGCCTTTCACAAGTCCCAATTATCATATGAACATCATATGAAAAAAAAAAAATCTCCAAATCCTAATATATAAAGAAAAAACCTCTAGTTTTAACTCAAATCCATCGTTTAGCAAAAATGATAAATGTTTCAGGTCTGAGAGAAAATGGTCACACAAATGTACTGATGACCGAATAGGTCCAGACATTCTGGAAAATGATTTAAAATTATGCCCCCAAATTTATTCAACTATCCATATCCATTGACCAATCCCAATACCACCAACATTGTTATCCTCAACAGAATATTTTTAAAAGGAGAGAGACTTCTGAATCATATAAGCAAAAAAATGGAACACTAAACATTTTCTCTGAACCCCATAACTCTCTAACCTTTGCAAAACAGAAATTATGCACCAAAGATTCCATCAGGCCTGAAAAAAAGAGGACAGAATGCAGGTAAAGTCAGTAAAAGTTACTTAGGGCAAACTCCTATGCTGATAAACTATGAAACAAGACTGAGTCACTTTGAGATCTAGTCCCCAAGGAAATCACTGTTAGAAGAGACAAAGTCAAAAAATGAGCTATAGAGTAAAAATACAGGAGTGGAAGGGAAAGAGAGTCTGAATTAAGAAAAATCTCAGGAAGAAGAAAATTCAGAGAACTTGAATAAAAGTAGATATATATCAATAGGGAAAATATTAACCACAGAAACAAATGATCTCCAAATCTAATAAATGACTTCAAGCATCTGTAAACAAATACTGAACATAAAAAAAGGAAGTGATCCAAAACTTAATGAGACAGAGAACCCTGTAGAATATAAGAATATATTATGAATATTATAACATTAAAAATATATTAAGAATATTAGAATATATTATGGAAACATAATGAAATTCCTAGAGATGCAAAAGAAAAATGAGAATTATGAAAACAGAATTTATGTCCTGCATAGTAAAATTAATGGACACAATAGAAAAAGTAAAATCTGCTATACCAATTCTTTCCAAAGATACAAAAGAAAAACTAACAGGTTAAAAATGTAAATATACAGAAATGAAAAAACAAAAAACAATAACACTTTAAAAAAATGCTCACTATGCAGGCAAAATATACTGATCTCAAAGGCATAGAAACAATCTAAAGAATATATATCCCCCAGAAGAGCATGACAAGACAAAACAAAACAAAACAAAACAAAACAAAACAAAACAAAACAAAACAAAACCCTAATATCATAAGGCAGAAAATAATAGAAGAAAATTGCCTGGAAAATAAAATACCAATTGAAGAATCCATAGATTGGTTCTGGGGGGGAGGAGAGGAAGGCTATAAACTCCAAGATATAACAGGGATACATTTTAACATTTCAGTTAAGATACAAGCCCTGCAAAAAATCAGGAGAAAAATCTTCAAATATTAAGTTCTCATAACACAAAACTATCCTAAACTCACAAGAAAATGTAGGATGGAATTGAATAATGTGTTCTAAAAATTGGATATCAGGACACACCCAGGATAAGCTATCCTACAAATTTGAGTTTAACCATTAAAGAAAAAAAGATGTACTTCAATAATAAAGAAAAATTTGAAAGAGTTTTTTTTGTCAGAACTAAAAAAAGATTGCTTCTCAAAAACCCCAAACAACAAAAATAGAGGAGGACTGAATAAATGGAGTAACAAGATAGTAATAGCAACAGAGTGACAGTGAAAAAAGACTTCTTTCTAAATGTACATAAAGATACAGAAGCTAAGGTGATAACTTAATAGAGGTGACAATCAAAAAAGTGGGCTCTGGGCATTATGGAAAGAACCTAGCAATACCCTCCCTATAGGTGAATCTATGTTGGGGGGGGAGGGAGGGATTACATATACATTAGATAGATAGATATATACATACATACATATATAGATAAGAGGGTACATGACAGTAGCAGAGGAGAACAGGAAGATAAAGAGGAATATGTAATATATCTGGGTCAAATCAAGTATTAACAATGAAAAGAATGTGATCTCTTTAAGGTCTCAATAAGAGAAGAATGTATTTAGAAATGAATGAGGAGAAGAGAGCAAGGGGATAAAAGGAAGGATGATTTGCTTTGGTGGTGGCATGTGCTCTACTGGTGAATGTTCTTCTGGATGAAGAGAGATGGTCAATATGGATGTGGTTTAGGGGATGTGGTGCTTGAAAATTCCACTTATCCTCCTTTGGGAAAGAATTCTGAGAGCAACTATCATCTGGGCAGCAGAAGAACATGATTTCAGAGAGGAGATTTTAAGACAAATCTAGGATAAAAAGGTAATGAGGAAAAGGTATGAGTAAGTAGTAGATTACATAATCAGGTTTCTGGGGGGAGGGGACTTAGTACAGGACAGTGTTTGTTTGTTTGTTTTTTTCTGACATGGGCAATAATTAGCATTTTTCTGGAAGTGAGCCACAGTGGGGGGAAAAAGGAATCTATTCAGCAAGCTCAACAAAGCAGTAGCAGAAATTGCTTAGAGGAAAGAACCTAGAATGGATACCTTGGAAGTTCTGATTGCATGAAGACTACAAAGAAAAGAGAGAAAAAGAAAATAATTATAAGGGTCATAAATTAGAGAATGAGGGTCTAGAGTAGAAATAAAGAGAGAATGAATAATAGAGTAAAAATCTTTTTTGGAAAGCCTCCCCAACCAAAAAAAAAAAAAAAAAAGAAAGAAAAAGAAAAAGAAGAAATTTTAAAAACTAACAGGACTTGTTAAAGGAGAGGGATGGAAAGGAGAATCTATTTGACTAAGTGATAGAGGAAATAAAGGAAGGAAGGAAACTTTATAGAACCAGATAAAAGCTAGAGATAAATAGGAACTAACAAAGCAAAACTCCAAAAGCAGTGGAGTAATAAACAAAAGGAGATCAGGGATAATGGGCAGAGAGCCAGTGGGAATAGAAGCATCTTTTTAAATGATTAAGGTAAATCACTGAAGGACCATAGCATTGTGTTTACAGCAAGAGTGAAAAAATAATAACTTTTAAAAACCCAAGACAGATGAAGGAAAATGTAAACCTAACTCACAAATTTAAATGTGAATAAATTAAGCAATCCAACCAAACAAAAGAAAGTGATAGATGGGATAAGAAAATAAAACCTCAACACATTGCTTATGAGAAACACATTTAGAAAGCAAACACAAAATAAAACTCTGGAGGTAGAAAAAAATGATTACATATCAAGTGAATCCAAAAAAAACTAACATGTTTGTATATTTTTTTTTCAGATAAGGTTTTGGTAGCCAAGATATATAAACAATGTCTATATGTACATATACACACATATATAAATATACATATGTATACACAATATGTATGAATTATAAAAAGGATATGACCAAACAGTTCTTAAAAGAATTACAAAGGATTTACAACCACATAAAAGAATGTTCCAAATCACTAATAATCATCAGAGAAATGCAAATCAAACATCCCTGAATTTTCACCTAACACTCTGTAAATTAGCAAAAATTACTCCAAAATTGTCAATAATCAAAGTTAGAGAGATTGTAATGACAAGCACGCTAATGGCATGACTGGTGAAGCTGTGAAATGGCACAAACATTTTGGAAAAGCAATTTGAAATTAGGCAAATAAGGAAATTAAAAGATTCTTATTCTTTGAACCAGAGACATTGCTTATTTAGAGCAGAACTTTTTGCAAAGAACTGCAAACAAAAATAGACGCCCATTAATTGGGGAGTGGCCAAAACAAACATGATTGTAATGAAATACTACTGTGTAATAAAAACAGACGTGTGATACAAAGTGAAGTAAGCAGAACCAAGAAAACAGTATATATAATAACCACAATCATGTGAATGGAAAATAGCACACACCAAAAAATCAAAGTAAAGTAATATCATAAAGATCAAGTAAAACTCAAATGAAGAGATATGACAGGACATTTCTAATCCACACTATCCTGAAGTTCAGAGATCTACAAACATTAAACATTACACATTTTCAGACTTTTCCAGCATATTAATTAGTTGTATTGATTTTTTTCTCTCTACAAAATACTTATTATTTATATAGGATGGTTCTGGGAGGGAACAAGAGAGGAATATTTGGTGGAGAACAAGAAGACATCAATAAAACTTAATTTTTAATAGGAAAAAGGCATATATGTACACAAATATTTATAGCAGTTATTTTTATAGTAGCAGAAACCTGGAAATGAGTCAGTCACCTACTGGGGAATGCACATAATGTTATAATATATCAAAATAGATTCAGAAGAAATTGGGAAGAACTTTATGAACTGTTACAAAGTATAATAATTAAAACTAAGAGAACAATTTACAAAATGACATTATAAAGAAAAATAACTTTGAAACATTGTAGAACTCTGATAAACAATAATTCTTGTCAGAGAGGGACTGCCACTGTTTTTTTTTTCTTTTTTTGGTTTTTTGCTTTTTGCTTTTTTTGCTGAAATATGAACATTTGTTTTGTTTTGTTTGCTGAAGCAATTGAGGTTAACTGACTTGTCCAGAGTCACACATGGATGTATATTAAGTGTTAAGGAAGTGTTAAGTGTCTGAGATCAGATTTGAACTCAGGATCTCCTGACTTCAGGGCTGGTGAATATGAACATTTGTTAAAGTGTTTTACTTTTTTTGCTTCATTTTCTTTTTAGCTATTCAATTGAAGGTAGGGGAAGTAAGACAGAAAAATGTATTTCTAAAAATAAATTAATAATGTAAAATCTAATACTTCCTATATTTCTTAATATAGTATATGTTGTTCTCTTTCATATACTCTGTGGGTCAAATCAGATTGGCCTTTGGCTATCCCTCACCTCTCATTCCATCCTTTCTTCCTATGTTTTTGCTGTGATTGTACCTAGAATGCATTCCATCCATTTCCTCTTTTCTACAAAGAAGAGAGTGGATTTTATAATCTCTAATTCAGCTCTAACATTCTGTGACTCTTTGGGGAACATCTATAGACTCTGAATCTAGGATTAGGAAAAATAGTCATTACAACTTTCTTTTTTTTTTTTGGATATATATTTTTTATTTTATTTTTTATTAATTTTTATAATTATAACATTGTCTATGACAGTACATATGCATAGGTAAAAAAATTTTTACAACATTATCTCTTGTACTCCCTTCTGTTCCAAATTTTCCCCTCCTTCCCTCCACCCCCTCCCCTAGATGGCAGGCATTCCCATACATATTAAATATCTTATAGTATATCCTAAGTACAATATATATGTGCAGAACCGAATTTTGTTGTTGTTGTTGCAAAGGAAGGATTGTATTTGCAAGGTAAAAATACTCTGGGAAGAGAAACAAAACAAAACAAAAAAACAATGCTCACAGTTTACACTCATTTCCCAGTGTCATTACAACTTTCAACAGCCTCATCTTGTTCCCATCAAAGACAAAGATCTGGTCTGAATGAAGTATTTGGATAACTTGGATAAAGAAGGAAGAGCAGTAAATTTTGAAGGAAGAAATACATTTGCCTTACATAATACCAAAAAAAATTAATAAATGTTTCTTGAATTGAATATGATCCAAGGTGGGATAAAGAGCCATTATAGTTTATTGAAAAGAGAAGAAATGTTAAGACACAGGGGTCAACCAGCAGGCCATTGAATAAGCTACATATGAGGTGATCAGGACCTGAAGCACTTCAGAAAAATTTAATGCAGTAAGAGGTCATTAGTTTTGTGTGGCTCTACCTCAGGAACACCTGACTAGTTTTCTGTCTCTTGATTTCAAAAAAAAAAAAAAAAAAACCTAGTGATTCATTGGAGAGGTTCCATCTACACTTAGCATGAAGAGTAGAAGTTTCCAGAAAATGGCAAGTTAGAGAAAGGGAAAAGTAGAAATATGGAATAGAAAGCAGAAAGAGGAGTGGCTTCAAGATGGAGTCAGCCTCTTGTTTTGTGAACCATCTAGGAGAAAGAAAAAGAAAGAAAGAAAGAAAGAAAGAAAGAAAGAAAGAAAGAAAGAAAGAAAGAAAGAAAGAAAGAAAGAAAGAAAGAAAGAAAGAAAGAAAGAAAGAAAGAAAGAAAGAAAGAAAGAAAGAAAGAAAGAAAGAAAGAAAGAAAGAAAGAAAGAAAGAAAGAAAGAAAGAAAGAAAGAAAGAAAGAAAGAAAGAAAGAAAGAAAGAAGGAAGGAAGGAAGGAAGGAAGGAAGGAAGGAAGGAAGGAAGGAAGGAAGGAAGGAAGGAAGGAAGGAAGGAAGGAAGGAAGGAAGGAAGAAAGAAAGAAAGAAAGAAAGAAAGAAAGAAAGAAAGAAAGAAAGAAAGAAAGAAAGAAAGAAAGAAAGAAAGGAAGGAAGGAAGGAAGGAAGGAAGGAAGGAAGGAAGGAAGGAAGGAAGGAAGGAAGGAAGGAAGGAAGGAAGGAAGGAAGGAAGGAAGGAAGGAAGGAAGGGAAGGAAAAAAGGAGAGAGAGAGAGGAAGTTCTTTGAGCAAATTTTAAAAGCAGTGGGAACAGGCTACACTCCACCATCCATATTCCTTCATCATGGCCAAAGGCATAAAGTGGAAAAGTAGAAGGCAAAAATTTAGCAAAGCGCTCAGAGCTGAGCTCTTCCCTGTTCTAAACTATTTGCTCTATTTTGGAACCTAATCCTTTGTCCAAATGATCCCAGGTTTTCTTCATAGAATTGTCTGTTATAAGCCACAGGGTGCCTGATAGAGAAATTAATTCCTGGATTCTCAGAAATGTTTTCCAAAGCATGTTTCTAAGTGCTGCCCAATCATTTTATTTTATTAGAATTAGAAAGTTGTTCCTGTAGGAACACACGGAAGGCAGCCCCCAAAGCAGGTTAAGAGGCAGGGGAAAATCAATTTTGACAAGTATTTGTCATAATCCACAAATGAATACTTGGAAGTTGACCTACTTTATTCTAAAATGTAGATGCCTTATTTCCTGAGGCAGCAAGGCTCATCAGGTTAGGGGAGAGGAAGAGGTCTGGAATTTTTTTAAAATGTCATACACAGACAAGTAAGCAGTATATTCTGGGGAGGAGGAACTCAATCTTCTGCAATCCTCCCTCTACAACTATCCTTACCTAGCTCAACTTAAGTATTTACTAAGCAATTAATACTTACAAGGCTCTCAGTTAGTACCCAAGAAACAACAATGAAAATTACCTAAGGAGTTTACATTCTATTCTGGCAGCAGCCCCAATCCTATAAGATTTTCTGCAACTGGTGCCATTGTGCTTTTTATATTACCTGTTCTACTATATGCTCTGAAAAATCCAGTCAAACTCCATATTCCTGAACATATATTGTACACCTCTTCCTTCTATCTTAGGTCACTTCCATTGTTAACCTCTCCTTTTTTCTGTTGAATTCTACCTATCCTTTAAAGTCCATCTCAAATACTATCAAGACTTCCATAATCTCCTGTTTTTAATGGACTCACATACAGTTCTCATGTACTGTTTTGCATGTCTTTGATGCCCTTATCATATTATTTGTTCTGGTATTAGTTCCTTAGTAGATGAAAAGCTCAGTGAGGATTGAGCCAATGTTTAATTAATGTAAGGTCAGCCAACAAGAACTCAGTCCTTCAAATATTTCCAATTTGTTCTGCTTGATAGCACAAGGTCCTGTACCAAAGGAAAGAAGACACAAAAAGGTTGTCCCAGTCTAGACACAGATTTGCCTAGAAACCAGATACCTAGGCTGGCTCAGTAGGAGAAAACAATCTCCACCACCACTACTGACCTCTGGAATTCAAAGACTAAGTTTCCTTATGCCTAGTAGCCAGCAGGTTAAAAGGAAAGATTTGATTTGTTTGTGCCTTTGGCATGCATGCCTAGTTCCAGCTCAATAATGCATTTAAAAGGTTTTTCTTTTTTTAATAGTATTTTCCCCCAATTATGTGTCAAAATAATTTTAGTATCTAATATATTTTATGAGATCCCGAGTTCCAAATTTTTCTCCTTTTCTTTCCCTCTCTCTCTCTTTCTAAAATGGTAGGCAATTTCATATATGATATATCTTTGGCACAGTGCAAAATATATTTCCATATTAGTTACAGTTGTGACAGAAGAAAAACTACAAGGAAAAAAATCATGAAAAGAATTGTTAGTGAAAAAATATGCTTCAACTTATATTCAGAATCCATCGTTTATCTGGATATGAATAGCATATATTCTGTAAGTCCTTTGAACTTGTCTGGAATCATTGTGAGGCAAAAAAAAAAGCTGAATCATTCATAGTTGATCATCACACTATTACTGGTTTCTGATTCTGCTCATTTTACTTTGGCATCAATTTGTACAAGTCTTTCTAAGTTTTTCTGAAATCTGCTTGTTAATCATTTCTCATTGCACAATAGTATTCCATTAGATTCATATACTACAGCCATTTCCCCAATTGATGGCATCAATTTTCAATATTTTGCTACCACAAAAAGTCGCTATAAATATTTTATTTATTTATATTTTAATATTTATTTTATTTATAAATATTGTATTATTTATGATCTCTTTGAGATACAGCCCTGATAGTAGTATTATTACTAGATCAAAGGGTATGTACAATTTGTTTATTCTTTGGTCATAGTTCCAAATTGTTCTCCAGAATGGTTGTAATAGCTCACAAGTCCATTAAGAGTGAATTAGCACCCCAGTTTCCCCACATCCTCTCCAACATTAATCATTTTCCTTGTTTTTATTTTATTAGCCAATCTGATGGCTATCTGAGGTGACAACTCAGAGTTATTTTAATTTTCATTTCTCTAGTAAAAAGTAATTTAAAGCACTTCTTCATATGCCTATAAATAGCTTTGATTTCTTCATCTGAAAACTGCCTGTTCATAACCTTTGAACATTTATCAATTGGTGAATGGCAGATGTTCTTATAAATTTGACTTGAGTTTTCCATATATTTGAGAAATGAGGCCTTTATCAGAGATACCTGCTGTAAAGATTGTTTCCCAGCTTTCTGTTTTCCTTATAATTTTGGTTGTATTAGCTTTGTTTTTGCAAAAGTTTTTTTTTTATTTTAATTTAATCAAAGTTATTTATTTTACATTTTGTAATGCTCTCTAACTCTTGTTCAGTCATAAACCTGTATATTGTTTCCTTCCTTATCTCATTTAATTAGGCCTATTTTTGCTTTGCTCTGAGATCAAAATTGCTTCCCTTGCTTTTTTGTTTGTTTTTCCTTCATCTGAAACACAATATATCTTATTACAGTTCCTTATCTTTACTTTGTGCATCTCTCTGTTCAAGTATATGTTTCTTATAAACAATATATTATAGGATTCTGTTTTTTGATCCACTCTACTATTCACTTCTGTTATATGGGAGAGTTCATCCATTCACATTCACAGTTATGACTAATAATGATGTATTTCCCTTTTATCTTATTGTTCCTCTTGTTTGTCTTCTCTCTCCTTTCACTCTTTCCCTCCTTAATAGTGTTTTGCTTTTGTCTGCTACCTCCCCCAATCTCCATTTTTTTCCCATAAGTCCTATCCCCTTTTATTTAATCTCCTCTCCTACTTTTCTGTCAGATGAGATTGCATTTTATATTCAAGTTTTTCTGTATATTATTCCCTCTTTGAGCCAATACTAATGAGTCCAAAGTTCAAGTAATGCTCTTTGTTCACTCCCCATCCTTCCCTGAATTGTATTAGATTTTTGCACCTCATCATGTGAAATAATTTATCCCATTCTACCCCTCTAGAGATAATTGGTGGATTATTTCAATGCCCATTTTGCCCTCTGGATCCAGACATAAGTGGAGTTTTCCTTGATAATTTCTTGAAAATGTTATCCATATTCTCTTTTTGATTATGGCTTTCAGATAGTCCAATGATTCTGACATTGTCTCTCCTGTGTTTATTTTTCAGGTCAGTTGCTTTTCTAATGAGTATTTTATATTTCCTCTATTTTTTCATTCTTTTGTATTTACTTGATTGATTCTTGATGTCTTATAGAGTCATTAGCTTCACTTTCCCCAATTCTAATTTTTAAGTTATTTTCCCAGTTGACTTGTGTACTTTTCCATTTGGACAATTATACTTTTTAAGCAGTTGTTTTCTTTTTCCAAGCTGGTGACTTTTCATAATTTTCTTGCCTCACTCTCATTTCTTTTTCCATTTTTCTATTACTTCTCATATACTTTTTAAGTTT